>NC_140182.1:66379530-66612030 GCF_963971535.1 Notolepis coatsorum
CTCCCCCCCCTTCAATTATTCAGAAAGACAAGAATAAAAGTGGCTCCTACACCTCCGGTGAGTCGGCGTGAAAACACAAGTCACTGTCTTCAACCAAGTCTGAATAATACAAGCCCGACTAACTGGACCTTCAACAAGACCCTATCCAACCTCATCAGGTACATCAGGTCCTAATTCTTCAGCGTCAATCAGCATGATATCACACATCACCAAGCCGGGTCTCAATTGACAATATTCCGTATACACTGTATGGGATAATGTATAGCTACGAGGTCATTGTCGCAAAATAATTGACAGACACTGCGTTCTCTCTGAACACAGTGAAGAACACAGAGTATACCAAGTATACCGAGAACACCGAGTATAGCTATACATTATCCCGCTTATTACAGGGCTAACTTACTAATATACGTAATTCATTTTACACCATCGACAAGACGAGATCAAATGCAGACGCAGTTGTTCTGTTGCTCCTCTGTCATCGACAGACGGCAGGTGTGGACTTGATTGCACCTGATGTAGTGCAGCTGTGCATATGCTGAGCTTAGCTTTAGCTTTTGTGACTGCGATCAAAATGCTTGATTGTGATTGGTCAATAGCGCTCTGTTGCCCCTAACAGCGGTCATTATTGCGCGTTGCCCATAGCAGCGGTGAATTATCGAGAAATAATTGACCGCTGCTATGGGCAACAGAGCGCTATTGACCAATCACAATCAAGCATTTTGGCGAATGTTAAAACGCCATGTAATAAGTATATATATATTTATTTATTCTTACTGTATATATATCTATTCACATCTGTCTGTACATACCTGCATATAATCCTTTTTACATATCTGTACAATATCTATATCTGTACATATCCCTACCTACTCTTACTAGTTGGCCAGTATGACTTACTACCATAGTGTTTTTATACCTGTATCACTGTACATATTAATACTACAGCTCTGTACATACATCTGATTAGCACTACACTCAGTAGTACTGATTTATATATCTTATACCCAGCTTAATCACCTGTACATTGTATATTACTATTGCACTACTGGTACATTTGCACTGTGGTTGGATGCCAAACTTTTTTTCGTTGTACTGTACTTGTGCTGTATAATGACAATACATTTTAATCTAATCTATTCACATAGCGGCCATTTTGCATGCTCAGGTTGGGTTCTTTTGGGAACAGGGTGGAAAGGAACAACCAACCTGAGCATGTCATAAAAGTGAAAGGGTCAACAACTACAGTCAACAATTTGGAATTTCTTCCACCCATAATGTAGGAAGAACATCTTGAGATTCCTGGACCCGGAGAGGGACATCTCTATTCTCAAAGGCACGTTGAAGCCGGGAGATGTCATCCATTATGTCTTTGACCGCCAGAGCACCACCAACATCTCGGAGAACCTGTACCGCCTCCTCCCCACGGTGTCGCCCATGAAGAACCAGCACCACCGACGCTGTGCCATCGTGGGCAACTCTGGGATCCTGCTCAACAGCCAGTGCGGGCCAGAGATAGACGCTCATGACTTTGTATTCAGGTACTGTAGCCGTCCAAAGCAGGTGTCTATCAAGAGAGCAACACAAGATAAGATAAGATAAGATAAGATATTCCTTTATTGCTCCCCTTGGGGAAATTCAGGTGTTGACAGGGTAATAGTAGAATACATAAATATAGGCAATACAATTATAGTAAAGACAAGAATAAGCAGTATAAACAATATACAGTAATTAACTCTGAATATGAGCATATGAGCAAGTAAACGGTGTAATCAAAGGTGCAGAGGAGGGTCTGTATGTCCTATCAGTTATATTACAATAAATATGGGCAATAAATAAATATAGACAATAGGCAATAGGCAATACAATTATAGCAGAGGTAAAAATAAGCAGTGTAAATTAACTCTGAATATAAGAATATGAGCAAGTAAAAAAAATTAATCAAAAGTGCAGATGAGTGAGATAAAGTATTGATAAAGCATGAATCGTAAATCAAAACATGAATACAAAAGTGAGTTAAATGTATATTCATTTTACGTTTAGCTCAGTTTATGCATTGAAATGATTAACTTTCCAAATTCCTTTTTTACTTTCAGTTTTCTATTCAGTTTGAACTTTCTACCTTAAAGTTAAAACTGCTGCATTTTTAAATGATTTGGTTATTTCTTTGTTATATCCCTTGTGGGCTTGTGCTGGCATGACAGAAAAGATAGGCTATCCATTGCACTTTTTGAAAGCTGTCAAAAATGTTTATCCTCTAACTCAGCTTTTTTAATGAACCGAAGCATTTTGGGGGGAAAAGCATCCCTGAATAATTAACGGCATGCTAGGCAGTTTTGACATTTTGAAAAGCTATAACTTAGCTATCTGCCAGAAATGTAATGAGCTCAGAGTACTGTTGGCATTCCGAAGGCTCTCACTCTTATTCACCTGGGGATTCTATGCTCAGTCAGTTCTGCTTTGTGCTTTACTGTCAGCAAAAGGGTTTCTGAGTGGGTTATTTATTGTCGTCTGCCTGTCACTGGAAGTCAGGGACGGATTTAGCCTGCTATATTAGGGTCGGGATGGTAGAAATAATAGGTGAGCAGGTGAGTTTGTTTTGCTGTGCTGTCTGGCACTTTACCTCTTAACCAGCCTCTCTCTTGGCTCTTTTCCACCAATTAGTTCTGGTTCATGATCCAGTTCCATTCAGGATTCTTGGTGCCATCTAGCGAACCACCCCGCGTTTCCACTAGGGATGGGCAAAACTTGTAAAATTACTATTCGATAGTCACTAGGAAGAATTTGAATACTAATCAAACCTTTCATTCCAAAAGTTACATCATTCAAGCTTGAACTGTCTGAACTTCATCTTGCTTTTCTGTTGTCGCAGCTGTTAACACTGTTACGCTACCTGGCTAGCTAGCGAGCTGTACCCAGCATGCCATTCAGCGATGTAACACTTTTCTGTTGTCCCAGCTGCTAACACTGTTACGCTACTTGGCTAGCTAGCGAGCTGTACCCAGCATGCCATTCAGCGATGTAACACTTTTCTGTTGTCCCAGCTGTTAACACTGTTACACTACCTGGCTAGCTAGCGAGCTGTACCCAGCATGCCATTCAGCGATGTAACACTTTTCTGTTGTCCCAGCTGTTAACACTGTTACACTACCTGGCTAGCTAGCGAGCTGTACCCAGCATTCCATTCAGCGATGTAACACTTTTCTGTTGTCCCAGCTGTTAACACTGTTACGCTACCTGGCTAGCTAGCGAGCTGTACCCAGCATGCCGTTCAGCGATGTAACACTTTTCTGTTGTCCCAGCTGTTAACACTGTTACGCTACCTGGCTAGTTAGCGAGCTGTACCCAGCATGCCGTTCAGTTTCCAGTTTAATGTAAATGTGCCAGAATTAGCTAATGAGCTAGTTTTCATCTGTAGTCCCTGCCTAACATGCATGTCTTTATGGTGTGGGAGGAAACTGGAGTACCCAGAGGAAACCCACGCGAACACAGGGAGAACATGCAAACTCCACACAGAAAGGCCCCCTGCTGGGGTTCGAACGCAGAACCTTCTTGCTGTGAGGCAGCAGTGCTAACCACTCTGCCACCGTGCCGCTCAATGTATTTGCTGAAAGCATAAGGAACACACACTTGTTTATGTATATTCTTTTACACTGTTTATGTAACTTTGCTCTGAAAGTGCATCCAGTGTGTAGTGGACATGTTGTCCTTTCAACACCACAACACTTGACCAGAAGTTAGAAATGGGTACTGGTATTTTCTGTGCTATTTTTCCATTGGCTGAACAAAAAAAAGTCTTACCTTTTGATTGGGTAGGCCAGATACACATTTGGTTGGGTTCCTTGCTGGAAATAAGTCGATAAATGGACATTGATACTGCACTGGCAGATACAACAAGCCTTATGTTAGACCAGCTATGTGCAGTGTACAGGCTAGGTACAACTCAACTAAGCATGTGTGTAGAGAGGCATCCGTAATGAAGAGACTCCTCTCTCATAAATCAAAGAGTTCTAATTTCATTTTTTTAAATTAGTTTTAGTATTAAAAAGTCTTACATTTAATTTGCACAGGTATTAAATTATTCGATTGGGGCAGCCCAGCTGTCGGGAGATTAAATAATATTAAATATATGAAATGTTTTTGTATTCAAGTCGTAGTTTTTTGCGGGGCTACCAGGAGCTTGGTTCATCTGGCAAGAGCTTGTATGGAACGTGTGAGAATCGTGGTCGTGAAATTGGTATTAAATGTTGCTCTAAGTGGTATTAAAAAAGTCTTACAATGAATGAACTTGAAACCTACAGATATCCTGAATTTGCATAGTCTGAAGCAGGAAGCAGTCGTCTCTATGCGGATGCAGCTCATTGATCTGATACTAGATCCACTTAGCTGGAATACGCCTGGAATCTTAGTCATTTCCAGTAATATTCCAGTTAATATGGAATCCATCTGTTCATCTCCTGTCCTCTGAATGTGCTAGCTGGGATATTCCTCCACTGAGGAATGGTCAACCTCCTCAGTCTCACAGCTCTGTTGTTATACAGCTCAAAGGGTCTCTCCATTCACGCCAGCCCAACAACACAGGCTCGAGGCAGAGAGAAAGTGTTGGGTTACAAGGAGCTAATTTGCACTGCCAGTCAGATAGCGAGATAGTATCAGTTCACTGTGGTATA
This sequence comes from Notolepis coatsorum, assembly GCF_963971535.1. NCBI lineage: Eukaryota > Metazoa > Chordata > Actinopteri > Aulopiformes > Paralepididae > Notolepis > Notolepis coatsorum. The sequence goes on from NC_140182.1 coordinate 66,384,201, forward strand.
GCCTGCTGTTTTGTTCTGCGCTATCCACTGTCAACGCCGTCATTCCTTCAGGCCCCTCGTTCACTTCCATTCATTTCGAGGATGAAATCTAAATATGATACTTCTGTTTATACTTCTTGTATAAACAAACTGTGCAGCAATAGTATTCTGTGTAATATACTTTTCTGTGTCAAAGAACTACTTGTTGTTTTATTTTAGCTAATGTTGCCATTTTCAAAATACCAGTAAACAAACTATTTGTCACACGAGGTGTAGTTTGACCAACTGTCAACTTTTCACAGAATGTCTCACACTCCTACGCAGAGAGTTGGTCGACGTTCCACCACTGACAGGCTGTGACGTGACGTACACAGAGCCATTTATTACCACAGTTTAGCCGGTCTGGATAGTATGGACTCCATGTTCTGGCCACTGGCCACCTTATCATAGTGAATCATACGCCACTGATACTTTAGAACTTCTTTTGAAACCTCGCTGTCTAAACTCTGGATGTACAGGCGTAGAGACAGCTCTGCGTAGGAGTGTGAGAATGTTTAACATTCTTCCCCCAACAAGGCCAGACTCCTACGCAGAGCTGTCTCTACCCCTGTACATCACAGCCTCCGCAACACATTTGCCCCAAGAGGACAACATTCTTTTACCAAATCAGAACATCCGCAAACAAATTAGTTTGAAAAGAAAATGCGGTTATAATGTTGAATTGGATGTATACAATAATAACCAAAAATTAAGCTTGTCTGAACATCTGAGTTATGCAGTGTTGTAGTTATCCGAAAAGTAAACAGACTATAGTGCTATGTCTTTTGGCCACACCTTTATGGCTACATTCATCATCGTTTCAAGTTCAAGTTTCTTTAATAGTTGTCATACAGAAGTACAGAATACTTTTATACAAAATGCTTCTTACTGTTACGCTCCAGAGACTGTGCTAGACAAGATAAGTATGAAATAAAATAGTATAGCATGTAGAATAGAAGTAAAAATAGAGGTCACAGTGTTCAGTATAGACATATGTACAATGTTCGATGCAGAATAGAAGTAACTGAGTTACCATACAATATACAATATACTATGCAATGTATTAATATACAATACTATATAGTGCAGAGCAGAAATGGGATGAGGTACAATTTAGGTACAATTTACAGTAAGGTGTACGAGTTGTAGTGCAAATCCTTTACCAATAAATATAAAGTGTAAAGTGTGTTTCGGTGATCTAAAGTGTGGAGAGTGGGTGCTGCAGTGTGTTGTTTGTTTAAGTGAGTGTGTGCGTGTGTGCGTGTGGGTGTGTGTGCTGTGTGCATTTGATGGTTGATGCATAGTGTTTATTGTTCGTTGAGCAGCCTGATGGCCTGGGGATAGAAGCTTCTTCTGAGTCTTTCTGTGCTCGCCTTAAGACTCCGGTATCGCTTGCCTGACCGCAGCAGTTCAAAGAGGCAGTTGTTCGGGGTGGCTGGAGTCCTTGATGATTCTCTTAGCCTTACCCCTGCACCGCTTGTTGTAAATGTTCTGGAGGGTGGGAAGCCCCCCTCCAATTGTGCGTTCGGCTGAACGTGTCACTCTTTGTAGTCTGCTACGGTCTTGTGCAGTGCTATTCCTAAACCAGGAGGTGATGTTGCCAGTCAGGATGCTCTCTATTGTACATGAGTAGAAGTTCTTAAGGATCTTCTGACTGACTTGGAACTTCCTTAGGCGCCTGAGGAAGTAGAGGCGTTGTCGTGCCTTCTTCACAACACTGTCAATGTGTGTGGTCCATGTCAAGTCCTCGGATATGTGGGCTCCGAGGTACTTGAAACTGTACACTCTCTCAACCGGTGCCCCGTCGATGCTGAGGGGGCTGTAGTCCTTGACCCCCGACCTCCTGAAGTCCACAATCATCTCTTTTGTTTTGCTGACGTTCAGGGAGAGGCCATGGACATGGTGAATAAACAAGGCTGCACAGACATCGTGAAATGTGATTATTTAATTTATTATTTATAAAAGATATGGGGGGAACAATAATATAATATTATTTATACAATATATTAAGGGAAAATAATATGAGTAAAGGTAGCACTGGTTAGTTTACTTGGGCTTAGTTTGGGCAGAGATGTTTGACAATGGAACGTTGTCCAATTCTCTGCGTAGGAGAGTGCAGCAAGGCAGCATGTAACCATGGGTAACCACTCTCCAAACATTCCACACAAGACAAAGATACACAGCACACTCAAACCTACCTTGTTTTTCAAAGGTAATGCATCTGTGAAGATACATCAAATGCCAAAACAAACACGTACCGTTGACTCACGTACCGTTGACTCTTGAAATCTGCACAGAAGTAGTTTGCTTATACTTCAGCAGTATGATATTTAGACTACGTCCCTGGAGGTGAATGAGGGACCTCACACCTGAGAGGAATGGTGGTGTTGACAGCAGACAACAGGGACAGCAGTGGTCGCTAGCTAAGTTGTACACTTACATGAAACTTTTGACTGTTCTACTGAAGTGAAATATCCCTTTGAACTTGTAGATACAGGGGCGGTCAGGTGGCGTAGCGGAGATTGTGCTCGTCACCAACGCAGGAGACGCTGGGTTTGAGCCCAGCTCTCGGCGTTGCTACCAGCTTGGCTGGCCGTTCATACTAATACAATTGGCAGTATTAGGGGGTGGAGAAGCTGGCGGGTGGGAATCTGGCGTTGTGGACAGCGACGCCTACAGGTCAGGTCTCGGCACTTGCTAAGCGGGGCAGGATTTGGTGGAGATAGCGTGCCCTCCCACGCGTTACACTCCACCAATGAGAGTCCTCGCTGCCAAGTGTAAAAGAGCATCACTGGCTTGACGGCGCACGTCTCGGAGGAAGCGTGCGTTCGACATCAGGATACCCTTGTACCGACTCGTGGGAGAACATGCGAACAACATCCAGGTAGGGGAGGGGGGGAATTGGCACAACGACTAAATTGGGACGGGGATAAAATCAGATAAAAATAGGAGAAAGAGAAGGTTATTATGTAGCCCTTATAAAACCCCAATCCGTAGTTTTTCTTTTTACCATATCAGTGTGGGTTATAATCACATACATTCTTGAAGAGTTTGGTCTATAGATGGAAAATAATCTATTTTGGACACTCTTAACGATATCTTATATGATATAGGTCACACCATATGGTCTATATATATGATATGGGTCAGACCATATGGTATATATATATAATATGGATTGGACCATATGGTATACTGTATATGATATGGGTCAGGCCATATGGTATATATATAATATGAATCAGACCATATGGTATATATACTGTATATGATATGGGTCAGACCAGGTGGTGTATGATATGGGTCAGACCATATGGTATCTATATACTGTATATGAATGATATGGGTCAGACCATATGGTGTATATACTGTATATATGGTAGGGGTCAGACCGTATGGTGTATATTTGATATGGGTCAGACCATATGGTATATATATATATGATATGGGTCAGACCAAATCTAAATCATGACAGTACAGACAAAATAAAATAAAGTAAACACATACAAATAAATAACCTTGAGATTGGGTCCCTCCTCCAAAGCATTCCCGCCTACACAAATATACCTACACATTTCCCTCTCTATTATACATACCCATAATACACACATGTATATTTCCCTCCATCCTGTCTCAAAGCAGTGTGTCCCAAGCCTACCCAAGATAGCTAGTAATTGACCTCCATCTCCTCTCAAAGAGAGGCATCTTCAGCTGTAGCTGGGCTGTCATGTGTTCCATCGTATGTACATGTTCAGGTTTCATCCAGTTAATAGTAATAATTGTTTTGCAATCATCAATAAGCTATGTAGTATATAGTACTGATCCGTGTCCAACACTTGTTCACGCTGTATTTATAACAGAAACAACATTGGGTCCATGGGAATGTCCGTTTCCAATATTTTCTCCATTTCTTCTTTTATATCATTCCAAAACGTCCGTATTTTTGGGCAGTCCCAGAATATGTGCGTATGATCCCCAACCATACCACATTCCCTCCAGCATTTGTTGGTAGAGTCCTTTTTGAAGACACATGCTGTCAATGGAGTTCTGAAGAATCTCATTTTGACCTTCCAATCAAATCCTTTCCATAACTGGCTTCCAATCCCCCTGTGACAGTTAGACATGGTTACACATGGCCTCCCAATCCTCATCCTCCACTATTGTATTCATCTCTAGTTCCCATTTTCTTAACATTATCAGTTATCTGCCTGTTGTTAATTAAACCTGTTTGGTCTGGTTTTATAAGTTTACTAATGTGTTTTTGTATTCTATTTGCTATAATTGAGGTCAGCACCTTTAAATCCACACAGAGAAGGCTGATTGGACGATATGACATACATTGGGTTGGGTCTTTATTGTCCTTGTGGATAACACTTATCACTGCATCCAGCCATGACCCCGGTGGGTCCCCTTTGTCCAGAGCATAGTTTCCAAATGTTTGGATTGTTGATGTTCTGTCTCTAGTCTCTTAATTTCCTTCTCCAATTCATTTTGTTGGGCTAGTCTTTTTTTTTTTTTTTTATCTTGAGGAAATAGCAATAATATTGCCCCTCATCACTGCTTTAGTCCCCTCCCAAAGAACAGAAGGGGAGACAGTTTCATTGTCATTGAAGGCGAGATATTCCTCCCAGCCTTTACCTATTTCCTTAAGCGCTTTGACATGCCTAATGTAAGGCGCTATATAAAATAAATGTATTATTATTATTATTATTATTTTGTATTGCTTCATTATTTAATAGTGAGACATTCATTCGCCAGTATTTAAACTGTTTACTTGGTCCTATCTTTATTTTCAAGGTGACAGGGGCATGGTCTGAGATAGTAATTGGTTCTATTAGCTCTGTATAGGTCTGTTCTTGAAATAAAAAACATGTCCAGTCTAGAGTAACTGCCGTGCACCTGTGACATGAACATATTATTCCTTCTGCCTGGGGTGTGCACAGCGCCAGATATCCATCAGTCCCAGTTCCTCCATCATCGCCAGAAGAGCATTAGTTTTTTTGGACCGGGGACCTGTTCCTGCTGGGAGTCTATCTATATTATTTCTCAAGACACAGTTAAAGTCTCCCCCTATCAAGATAGTACCCTCCGCTTTATCCGCTACTATGGATGCTATTTTCTTGAAGAAATCTGCATTGTCTTCATTTGGGGCATATATGTTGAGCATTGTTATTTTGGTACCCCCAATAGACCCCACTACCATCACATATCTACCCTCCTCATCCTCAATAGTTTTTTCATGGTTGAAATAGACTAATTTATGAAACAGTATGGCTACTCCCCTTTTTTTCCCATTTTTAAAAGAAGCACTATATACCTGATCCACCCATTCTCTTTTCAGCCTCAGATGTTCTTTTTCTGACAAATGCGTTTCTTGGATCATTGCTATAGAGCAGTGTAATTTTTTAAGTTGACTAAATATTTTTTTCCTCTTTACTGGGCTGCTCAAACCCTTGACATTATAAGTAATACAGTTTAGATCATCCATATGGCATTATCTTCCATTTGTTACTGACTGTTCCATCAGTCTCTTTCTTATCCAAAGGTATGTACATTCAAGTAAAGCAGGTGTATATTTAAGTGACGGTGGCCCAATGTTTCTCTCAAGGTATATCAAACTACACAAGTAAGTAAATAAAGTAAAGTGCACTTCCACATACCCAACTGTTTTTTTCTCATAAAATGTATTTACATTTTTTTTGTAATTGTTTATCACTTTAAACCAGTTCCGTTGTCTCTTGGGCGGGGGGTAGTGATGGTCCTCCGTGGGATTCACACACACACAGTGTCGGCGCCGCTGTCGTACATGGGTTCCGTTCATTATATTAATTTCTTTGTCATCCTAACGTCAGTTTCTTTACCTTATAGTAAAGTATAAAGTATAGTACAACTCGGCGTGTATTGAAATCACTCAGGTCCTCCGAAGAGTGCCGTCACATCTCTGCTTGACAGTCCCCCTGGGTCTCCACCTCTCCTCTCCCCTGTGCTTTTCCATCTGTTGTGGGACATCTCTTTTTCCATCCGCTCTCGTTCATCTACTCGCACTCGGATATCAAACTTCTGAAGCATCTGAGCAGCCTCCGTCAGAATAGTGTACATCTTTACCCCAGAGTCCGTGAAGATCTTTAGCTGTGCCGGGTACATACATCTGGCCTTAATGGTCTTCTGCCTCAGCTGCTTAATTACGACACGTACCTGTGTCAGATTATTTCGTCTTGACCTATTTTGTAGGTCTTCACATCTAGCCGTCAGTTCCATTTCTCTACGCAGCAGGTATTTAATTGCCCTCCTGTACCTCCCGTCCTTGTCCTCTACATCGTTAATACGTTGCTCCGTTTCTTCTGTTCTCTTCTCAAGGTCTTTAATTTCACCTTTCATCTCTTGCATTGCTAGTTCCAGCTTCGTCAGTGACGCTTTAGTCTGACGGTGTCCTTCCATGTTTTCATCTCTCAATTTCTCCATCTCCGCCAGTATCATTTTAGCATCCGAGCTAATTTCAGCGTGTTCCCCTTTGCTAATTTGGCTAGCTTCAGCTACTTCTCCCCCGGGGGATTGAGGTTGTTGTCTCCATTTTACTCCTCTATCCTTAGAGCCGCCTTGTTTAGCTATGCTCTTGAGTCTGCCGGACGATGAGTTTGTGCACTTTTGTCGAGTTTTAGTTAGTTACGTTAGTTAATTGTTACGTTAATTAATTGTTAAATTGACGGAGCCCATCTGTACCGATGTTGTCTAGCACATGACGTCACCGGAAGTCCACCAGACCAAATCTATTTTAAATCTCCTTTTCTCTGGTTTGAGATCTTTCTCACATGGGTCAGCTCCACCAATAACCCGACATGAAGGATCTGTGTTAAGACAGCTTTAGAGGAATCTATGCACTGACTATGAAGTGTTTCCGGCTGCTTGTTGTGGCTAACACCTTCTAAAAACATTTGATGTTGGCGTTTCCTTTACACCAGCTACCTGTGGGTGATCAGCATTCAGTTGTACAGGCTCAGAGAGCTCTGCATGCGAGGTCAAAAGACATAGATAAATGTATAGGGGGAATTGATTTGAAATGTAACAAGCACACAGGGACTAATTATATCGCTGCCATGGCAATTGATTGACTGTCTTTATGCCTCAGGTGCAACTTGGCCCCGGTGGAGGAGTTCTTGGGGGACGTGGGGCGGCGCACCAACCTGGTGACCATGAACCCGTCGGTGGTGCAGCGGGCCTTCCAGGACCTGGCCAGCGAGGAGTGGAGGGAGCGCTTCGTGCGGAGGCTCCAGGCCCTGAGCGGCAGCGTGCTGTGGATCCCGGCCTTCATGGCGAAGGGGGGTGAGGAGCGCGTGGAGTGGGCCGTGGGCCTCATCCTGCAGCACACCGTGGACGTGCACACCGCGTTCCCCTCGCTGCGCCTCCTCCACGCCGTTAGAGGGTAAGGCGGCCGCTCGGGTCGCACGCGGACAACGCTGATGCTCTTGATTCTCAGCGCTGCGTCGTCTTCTCCCCCCCCTGCTTGAGCTGCCTGGTCCTCTTCCGGGTTGTGCGGTGCATTTAAAGGAGCTGTAAGTGGTATATTTGTTCATGTAAGTGTTAAATAGCGGTACATTCCGACAGCCATCACTGATATAGAGTGAGTCAGTAACATGGGTCTCCCAGTCCCTTCCGCTCTTCAGTAAACACTGACACTGATATTCTATCCCACTTTATCCAATCAGGAGAGAGAACCCTAGACATTTTTACTTATTTCAAGAAATCTTGCCATGTCACATTTGCTTACTGCAGTGGTAGATTATTTTACTTGTTTCAAGCACACATTTGCCTACAGTTTTTATTTCTTATTTTTGGTCGTCTCTCCTGATTGGATAAGGTAAGAACAGGATACCAGAATAATGTATTTTTTTTATACGTTTTTTTATTATGTATTTTTGGTAGATATTTCATTGTTTTTTTCCACGCAGTCCGGTAGAGAGAGAGAGGAAGTATGGGAGGATAGATGGGGGAAAGGTCGCTGTACGTGGTGGGCCACCCTGGCACCCCAGAATAATGTATTTTCTGTTTACTGCAGAGCAGGAGGGACTGGGAGATCCATGTTACTGACCAAACACTCACGCATATCAGTGATGGCTGTCAGAATGTAGAGCTATTATTTGAACGTTTTAGGTAGACCACTCATCTTCACACAAAAATACCACTTTTACAGCACCTTTAACCTAATGTGTTATTTAAAAACAATACTCGCTGTACATCTGGTATAGTGCACCGTAGAAGCTATCCACAGTAACTATGCAAACAGTGAAACTGAGAAGAAATGGCTTTAAAGTTCTTTGACTATCCAGTGATTTTGTAGTTACTGCAATTCGTTATACCTTTTCTCTTTAAGACAGAGCACGATTGCATTCTGAAATCTTGTCACAAGATAAAACAGATATTGAGAAGTTCAATTTCACTTGTAATTCAGTTTTGAAAATAATTGCAGTTACTGCGGCTAGCTTCTGCGGGCCAGTATAGGCGCGGGTTGAAAAATCAATAGACGCAGAAGGACCGCCCGCATTCCGAGCCTGATGTTGCTCAATGAATCTATTAGGCCAAGAAAGTTGGCAGGACAAGAAGACCAGGCAGGGACACTCAACACACCTGTGAGCAGAATAATCTATGTGCTGGAGGGCTCTAATCTCACAGCGCTGACAGCTATTTTTAAATGGTTAAAGCTGCTCACCAGGGTTCAGTGTTAGAAAGCTCTGCTCACTGAGCTTCCTCACCAGTAGCTATACTCACTGAGCTTCCTCTCTCGTAGCTATACTCACTGAGCTTCCTCTCTGGTAGTTATACTCACTGAGCTTCCTCTCTGGTAGCTATACTCACTGAGCTTCCTCTCTCGTAGCTATACTCACTGAGCTTCCTCTCTGGTAGCTATACTCACTGAGCTTCCTCTCTGGTAGCTATACTCACTGAGCTTCCTCTCTGGTAGCTATACTCACTGAGCTTCCTCTCTGGTAGCTCTACTCACTGAGCTTCCTCTCTGGTAGTTATACTCACTGAGCTTCCTCTCTGGTAGCTATACTCACTGAGCTTCCTTGCTGTTAGTTATTCTCACTGAGCTTCCTCTCTGGTAGCTATACTCACTGAGCTTCCTCTCTGGTAGCTATACTCACTGAGCTTCCTTGTTGTTAATTATTCTCACTGAGCTTCCTCTCTCGTAGCTATACTCACTGAGCTTCCTCTCTCGTAGCTATACTCACTGAGCTTCCTCTCTGGTAGCTATACTCACTGAGCTTCCTCTCTCGTAGCTATACTCACTGAGCTTCCTCTCTCGTAGCTATACTCACTGAGCTTCCTCTCTGGTAGCTATACTCACTGAGCTTCCTCTCTCGTAGCTATACTCACTGAGCTTCCTCTCTGGTAGCTATACTCACTGAGCTTCCTCTCTCGTAGCTATACTCACTGAGCTTCCTTGCTGTTAGTTATTCTCACTGAGCTTCCTCTCTGGTAGCTATACTCACTGAGCTTCCTTTCAGGTCCTCACTCACAAAGCTCACTGTAGATCATTGGCTAAATTATTATTCGGTTTGCCTACTACGAGCCACCGCACCTTCAGTGCCTCTGCTTACAAACTGCCTCGTTACTGTAAATTGCCTCTTGCCGTCACGTTATACTTGATGTTAAATAAACCTACAGTTTGGTACAACCCGGGTGTGATCATTGACTCACACCTAACAGAGGTACATATTTACACTCACTGAGCTTTGTGAGTTTATTATACAAATGAAACCTATTTTGCTCAATCATCAGTGTAATTGATTTTCCCTGAAAGTGTATGGTCTTTAGTTCACTGGATATTTAGTTGTAATCCTTTGTTTTGATTTGAATTCCTTCGAAAATCCCATTCACTGCACTAAGTACATAAAACATCTGACTAACGTGAAAACTAGATTTTACTAACGTTATCCCCCAGTGGTGGTTTAGGTAATTCTATTTTCTACCGTCCACTCTTGTGATCGCTAACCAAATTCCAGCATCTTGCACGGTTTCCTCGGTTTTAGCAGGGTTTGCGATAGGAAGGCAGCACTTGTACTTATTTATTTTTAAACGGTTCTAATCTCAGAATTTTGCAGAAAGAGATAATTCCTCTGAAACGCAAGGCAGCGCATGCCTATGTCTATGACCTTTTATAGTGTTGTCAGAGGAATGCTTAGTAGTATACCAAGCTGACTGCATATCACTGGGCCTTTGCTCGTCTGTGCCTTTGCTTGTCTAAGTGCCAGATGCTCTTTACATAAGTAGAACCTCTGCCTCTCAACGTGATCTCACTGTTGACCAGAGAGCTGCACGGTTACTCACTATAGGCATCAGGTAGAGGGCCGGTCTGTCTGAGTGCTAGACAGGGCTTCGCTGGTCCTAAAACAAGACTTCAGCTCCAATCTATACGTGTCCATCATATATCCAGGGAAGCGTTGCTCATGGGACGGGGTTTGCACGGCAGGCAACCAGCTTTTGTGAGCAGAAGCGCGCGCGCGCATGCACGTGCGCTCAAGAACGTGCTGCACTCGACTCGTCGCGTGTACCTGGCTACCTCGCATAAGCATAACAATAGCGCATGGAATGCAACCCATTTCATGGCAATCACATTCACAGGTTTGGTGTGAACGGTGCTCTGCCTGAGTCAGACCACTTCACACCAAACCTGAGGGGGAGGGGGCAGGGAGCTCTGTGTCTATTCCATCCTATCCTATCCACTACAGTAAAATACTTATGCACAAAAGTCATTCCATGCAGCACTGCAGAATGTGAAAGGGGATTCAGCGCCATGAATCAAATTATCACCAATAATTTTCAAGTAAACACAAGTTGTCTGATTATTTTAAGTTTGCTTTTGTGTTTGTGTGTAAAACAATTTCTTTAATTGAATTAACAATTACATTTAAAACATTGTTTGTTTTTCCACCATATCGGTTGACAATATAATTTCTTTATATATTGAAGGCTACATCCTGTGCGCACGCGAGGGAACATGTATGCGCGTGCGTGCACGTGACGTCAATAAAACGTGTGCAACCAGCTTTGAAATCACCAACGCATGCCTGCATATATCCGACGTAAATGTAACACTATAGTGGCTATTTTAAGGACTTACTTAAGTACAAGATGATTGCCATTGGAGGATATTGAAGTTGGTAGATTTCTGATTGAACGCTGGCTTTTTACTGTGCTCCGCTTGAGCTAACATGAGTAGAACCATGGATACATACTGGTATTGTGAGAGTATATTCTAGGACATTATACCTTCACAATTGTCCTTACATTGTTTAAAATAACTTCTAACCTACTAACCTTTGTACTGTACTTTCTACTGTCTTTGACTATTATGCACTCTGCTACTAAGGAATCTACCTTGCCTATATTATTACCTACTATGCTAATATGCACTCAAGTCTGTAGCACTCACTGTTTGACAAACAATATCTGACCCTTAGCTGCCAGAGTTGTACCCTTCCTGTCAACTTGTTGTACAGAACTTGTAAGTAGATTTGGATAAAAGAGTCAGCTAAATGACTAAATGTGTAAATGTAAAATGTAAAATAAGAGATGTCTTGATGATTTATTCTTCCGCATCTTTCCGCTGTTAGTCAAATCAAATCAAAATCAAATGTATTTGTAAGGCCTGACAACACACGTTAATGTCCCCATGGGCCGGACACGTCTTCTTTAAACAAGTCAAGAAGAAACATCACAATAAATCAAGAACAAAGCAAAAACACCATAATGTCCAAACAATTTAAAATAAATAAAATCCTTGCTGGATTTTATTTACGCATAATGAAACACAAACAAGTACATGCAATAGCAACTAGGGTATATAAGAACATTTTGAAAGATTGAAAATAGAGCAGATGACGGATCCACTTGAGGCATGGGGGCGGTGTAGAGAGGACCACATCCTCCCGGCCATCACCATGGGACATCCACCACTCCGGTCATCACCACGAGACAACCTCTCACAGGGAGACGGGGACAGGCCGACAGGCGTTAGATAGTTTGTGTGTTTGTGATGAGTGGACATAGCAATAGATACAAGTAGTAAGCATGTATGTGAATAGAATAGATACATGTAGTAAGCATGTATGTGAATAGAATAGAAGTACTTAACCCAGCAATGAACCAGAACAGGCATGCATGCATGCATGGTGAAAATAGAATCAAAGTATATAAGATAATTGAGAAATGTAAGTGATGGATAGAACTAAGAACTACTGCAGGCATATGTAAACAGGATGAGATACAAGACGATGGCTCAGGGCCATATGCTCCGGGGGGCAGGAGAAACCACTCAGAATTGGTCAGGGCAGAGCAGGTAATGTTCAGCGCTGCAGGCCAGACAGAAGTCGGTATGAAGCTGTTCCATGGGACGGTTGAGACAGAGACAGGGGTTAAAAATGTCTCCCATGTCTGCAGAAAAGCAGACATGGGAGCAAATAGACATCCTAACTAAACTAGACAGATTAATCTAATGGTCAGTCCCCGACCAGGTGAGATCAGGGTTCGTTGAAGGAGAGAGTTGTAGTTGTAATGTATGCACTTGTTTTCCTAGGGAGGATGTAACTAACGTACTGTCATTTTCATTTGTCATCAGATATTGGTTGACCAACAACGTCCAGATTAAGCGGCCCACCACTGGTCTTCTCATGTACACCATGGCCACTCGCTTTTGTGAAGAAATCCACCTCTATGGGTTCTGGCCCTTCCCACTCGACCCGCACGGAAAGCCGGTCAAATACCACTACTATGACACCTTAACATACGAATACACATCCCAGTCAAGCCCACACACCATGCCTCTGGAGTTCAGGACGCTGAATACGTTGCACAGACAGGGGGCGCTCCGGCTCCACACGGGCACTTGCAACGCAAAGAAGTTACCACAGAGAGAGCCGCGGCAGAAATAGCTGCCAGGAATGTCTCTGTGGAAACGTCCCCTATGCTCTTAAGTTAAGGAAATACCTCTCGCTTGGCTGAGCATAGCTACTCCGGAGCAGGTTACAGAAGAAACACACTTGTTTGGAAACAAATGTTTATTGTACACTGGACTTTTATGAAACCCGGGGGAGTTGAACAGAAATGAACTTTGCCTCGTTTCAGCGCTCTTTATAAGAGATATTTATACACCTTACGATTTCCACCTTTTGAGATTTCTATGGCAACCTTTTGAAATGGTGAGACAATGTTTGGTTTGCTCCTCGTCGACGAGACAGGTTTATTGCTGATCGTAAAGCCCATTGTCCGTGTGGACAGAGAACATGTCAAGTCTGCCTGATTGCCTTTTATTCTCATCTGGCAGGCCATAGCCCTGGGAAGTCACGTGATCGTTTTAAGAACGCCTGGTTCCAGACTAATTCTTGCCTATACGGTATGGTCTTTTACCACTTGAGTTTCTCAAGGTAGCAGGTTTATGTGTGGTTCCACTTATTCAAGAGCATAATTAAATGATTTTTACATTTGAGAAGAAATGAGAAAAAAGTTATTGGCACAAGACTGTACCTAATGCAATTTAATCTTTACTTGCTTCCATAGAAACCACTACAGTACCCATATGCCTCGTCATTTGAAGTCCTGAGAGGACGACGTTGCGAAGTGAAAATAGTCAAAATAACAGACGAACACTATTGGAATTATATACTCATAATAATTACCTGACACGTTTGTTTTTAAACGCACCATGTCTTGAACGTTTTATTCGTGGCTATAATGAAAGCAAAGATGGTGGCGAAAACAAACGAGAATGACACAAACGTCAAAGTAGTAGTTGTGATTGGTTGAAGACTGCAGAGGCATATGGGTACTGTAGTAGTTACCATGGAAACGAGTAAATATTACAATATAAAACACATTTAGTCAGAAATGTTAAAACATTTGCTTTTGTTATGTTTTCATCTTATGTTTCATCGTATGTTTTCATGCCCCACTGAGTAATAATTCAGCCCAGCAACTATTGGCATCAATCTTTGCCCCCATGGTATGGGGAGGATGGGATATGATTATTGCTGGGAGACTGTGTTATAAGTAGGCAATGTTGGTCTGTTGTCGTTTTGTCTTTGTTATTTGATTGTATGTGTTCTACATGGTTAAGAATTTATATCATATTGAAATGTATATACTGTTATCAATCCCTAATTGTGCAATGTGGTGTTAGTATGTATGTCTTGAAAGAAGAAAAAAAAAAAAAGATGGAAAGAAAAGTTGTACCTTTATTGGTAATATTAATATAAGGATTAAATCATCTATACCTCAGTCAATGATTATGAACCTACACAATACGGTTTGGCTGTACAATGGGAGACTACAATGGGGGACAGGTGGAACCTCACTCTCCAGGTCTATGTCAAAATGTGGTCACAAAGTTAGTAATGGATTGTCCATTATAAATATAGAATAGCAATACAGATTTGGAAATTGCCATAATTTAAATTGCATTCACACTGCAAGCCTTAGTGCTCAATCAGTATGCTTTGTTTGGTTATTCACATTATATTTTTTGTGTGATTTGTGCTGTTCACACTGTGAGTCACATATGAGCAAAGAAATCAGATTTGGGCCACTGGCATCTGCAGTGAACATATAGCCTTAGTCCAAATGACAGAAGATCAGAGCTGCGTTGTGTCTCTTGTGAGGTGCTGGTTGCGCCACAAGATGGAAGCATCATGAGGAAAACTGGTTCTGAATGTGGTTCAAGTGTTCAAACATTGGTTCAAGTAGGTCAATGTGATTAAACGCTGTGGATATATGCAAGAGGGAATTGATAGTATATGAATGGAACGAAGTATTAGAATGCGGAACATTCTCTGTGCTATTTTAGGGATGTGGATGAAACGAAGAGTGTAAATATTGTTTGTATTAAAATATAAATAATTTATATTATAAATCCTAAGCCTTGGTGTATCTTCAGCTGAAAGGTCACTGTAGCGGATTGTTCTCACTTATGGATAATTAACTTGCACAGAAGCTTCAGAAAGAATGTGCATACAAGTTGGCAACTCAACGCTCTATGGCCCACTTCCATCGCCAAAGTCTGGATCATGGTTTACCTTGAGAGCTGACTGAAGCAAGGGAACCATGGCAAATTGTATACACAACTTCTCTAAGAAAAAGATCAAGGATAAGGAACCAGCCAGCTGCTCACACTAGAGGTTTACACAAGCTCAGCCAACAGCAAACTCACTTTGCAAACATTTCTCAAGACACTTTAGGGCCATGTCTGCATTTGGTCATTTTAGTTGTGGTCTCGGAATGTAAGTGCATGGTGCCTGTGTGTGAGAGAGTGCTTTTTGGTGCATTTTCTTTTCATGGACATACTGTATTTGTAATGTCCTTGACAACCAGTCAGCACTTCCTTGACAACCAGTCATCACCTGCGACAGTTCATTACAGAAGAGGTCCTCAGCCCCTAAAAACAAAGGAGTGACTTTTTGTGACAGAATGGTGAACTTTGACCAACATGGTTAAACAGAGACATAACGGTGAATTTCTACACTAAATAATGATTATTAGTTGTTCTTTTCAGGCCATTCCACTTGATTAATAATTCTTGGAGGGCTTTATACTTCAAATACTCCTTATTTCACAAGAAAACAAATCATCTGTACCAAAGATTAGAAACATAATGATGTATGCATGTCTTGGTGACCCTCACAAAATCATCACGTGACCCCCAGGTTGAGAACCACTGGATTACAGCACAATAATAATGCAAATGTTAAAAGCCTACTTGATAAATCGTTTTTTTTTTACTGAGATGATACATGGAAATATGTCTGTACAGTAGTTTCCATCTATTTATTTTCACCTCAAACTCAGCCACAAATAAACGACTACATCGAACATACAGTTCTGCTCACTGTAAGTAGTGTGAACTGTTGAGTGAACTGTTCTGTTTAGTTTAGTTTGGATCCCCAGTTAGCTACAGCATTGCAGTAGCTATTCTTCTTGGACAAAGGACTAGAGACTTGGACTAGTACACACACAAGACAAGCTCCAATATACAATAATCAACTATTCAAGAGATCTATTCAAGAGATTTATTGAACTATGTGAAATAGCTAAGAATACGTAACTGTACACAACTGTACGCCCACAAATTTGTTTATACACGCCTAATTTAACAGCTAACTAAATTGATGTTGATACATAATGATGTTGTTGATGCATAAGTCCCAGTACAGAGTATTTGACCTCATCATTGTAAGTAACTTTTACAATCACATTTGAAAAGCATAAAAAACTACTTTCATACATTTCAATAGTTTCTACATCTGTCCAAATATGGTTTCTATTTTTCTTTCATGAGTTTTCTCAAAAGATGTTTCCTCAAAATGCCTGAAATAGAAGTCAAGAAATATTTGAAATATTCAAAGTGCACTCCAGTCAAACAAGCAGCCTCTCATGTGCTCATGTGATTTTTCTATATAAAAGTATAGTCTTGAGAGGATGGTCCTGTGGACATACATGTTTGTCTTTCCAATCAAGTTGAGAATAGACATGAAAGCCACACAGACGTCAGCAGACCATCTGAAGTAATGACGGGTGTATTTGTGAAAGCCTGTCTGTTTGGGGCAAAAATGAAAAAGACTTTTCTAACCGATATTACTAAGTTAATTAGCCTCGAGTCTTTTTATAGAGAAGTCCTCCTGTCAAACTGTAATGACGACGGTATGACGATGTGAATCCTTCGTTTTGCTATAAATCATCTGTTCAACAGTGAAAACACAATAGAATCTTCTTTATTGTCAGTGTACACAAGGCAATTGAAAGTTGTCTTTTCGCATATCCCTCCTAGTTACACAAACACACAGTCCCCCACATATAATTTCATCAGAGAGGTCAGAGTGCAGTGCATCGCCCTCGGTTACTGTCCGGCCTCTTTTACCGCCACCCTGCCTCTCCAGTAATATATGGTAACAACAGGCATATGCTTTTGCCATAAAGCCTCTTCTGTTCAAAACAAAAAGACACAGTGACCTTTTGTATAGATGCACACAACGTACTTAAGAACTACTAGCCTTCATACTGTCTTTTACCAGTATGTACTTTGCTACTAAGGAATGTACCTTGCCTATATTGCTACCTACTATGCTAATGTCTATACTACTATACACTCAAGACTGTAGCACTCAAGTTCGACACTGTTTGACGAACAATCTTACTTACCCTTAGCTGCCAGAGTTGTACCCTTCCCTTCCTGCTGACTTGTTGTACAGAACTTGTAAGTCGCTTTGGATAAGTGTCAGCTAAATGACTAAATTACTTTAATGTAAAATGTAAATGTATCCGACGGTTGTGTGAAAACGATACGACGTGACACGTTTTCCTATAGCTAGTTCAGTGAAAGTGTTGAACTGTATCACTACAACACAGAGCAGGAAAATGTAGATGAACCACACAGAAATATAAGTTGGACAGGAAACAAGCTACTAAAAGCAGGAAGAATGAAGCACACAGGAATACAAGCTGGACAGGAAACAAGGAAGAATGCTCGAGTCACTCATTTAAGATGATACGTAGTTGAATGAAAGGTTGTTTTATTTGGTAAATGTGGAGCCAGCCAGTGGATAGATCTTTAAAACGATAGCGCTCTTTGTCAAAAACCAAAAGCATGGTTGAAATGAAACGTTGGAATTCAACATTGTTGGCTTGAATGTGGGATGAGGAGAATTTGCTACAATCTATAAATAGCTAACACAACAAATTGAATTCCTTTCATAAGTGGAGAAATCTGTCTGAAGCAGAGGATCCAGTTAAAATAAAAGTCCCATGTGACAAAATATAAAATACATTCAAACACGGCACTAAAAGACATTTTAATTATCTCTGAATAGGATATTGAGGACAAATTGCCAACACGTAGTAGGGCGACTATAGAACATCTGATGCACTGAATGGAACTGCTGCTTTCCTCCCAAGCAGCTCAAAAACGGTAACTTCAAACCAACAGGTAAGCCTTTTTGTACACAATATAGCTAAATGGATTGCAATCGTTTGAAACACATAAACCAAAATCAAATATACGTAGCTAATAATATTAAACATATCGATCTTTGAAAGCTTATTAGATGGTCATTACAACAGATTCAAATATGATACAACAGGACTTCCCAGAAGCCCCCCCACCACACACACACACACACACGCTCCTTCATATATTCTGCATATCAAACAGTGGCTATCATTGTGCACCATTTTCTGTAAATCACATTGTTTGAACACAGAGACATATCTTGATTCCTTTGTTTAAAAAAAGAAGAAAAAGGAAATATGCTGCCATCATTGACTGTACATTGTTTAAACTGAGTGATATTATGATTGACCAAAGTAAGTATATCAGTGTACTATCAGCTGTGGAGGTCATTTGGAATGCTTGGAAAACCGCTCTCAGATACAGGTGCTATCATGTAACAATTTTGATTAAAAAACAAGGTGACCTAAAACCCAAAGAACACTATTGTTTTGCAAAAGGATTTAGTTTAAAGTACAATACCAAGGGAGTTTGTTAACTACCCTGCGTATATATATATATATATATATATATTTTTTTTTTTTACCAAAACTATATTTGATCATATACCTTTTTGATTAAAACAACTTTTCAATCATTCACATTATAAATGATAGTTAAGTTATTAAACAATTAAATACTCCTTGAAAAGTGAAAAGTAAGTGAAGTCCTTACTTTTACTTGCTTGGTATCAGGTCAAATCATTTTCAAATGTCATGCTTGCCTTGAAACAAAAATCAAGATCTCTTCTTCAAAAAAAAGAAAAGCAGTGGAGAATTGGGAGAACAACATTTCTCAGCAATGGTAAAAGATGGCACCCACGTGTAAAAGAAATTACAGCTGTAACTCTAGTCAAATGTCTACATTAAACGTTTCACGTTTATCACCGTAAATCACCATTGTTTTTGAGATTTGAGTCGCATGCCATTCTTGACTTGAAGTCAGATTATTGTTTAGGCAGTTGCTGAGCGTCTCTTTCCATTTCCATGATAGTTGGTAGCCATTTTTGTGTCGTTACTTCCATAGGCTTCCAATGTATGTGAAACCCTATTCAGACTGGATTAGTGTTACGTGGGGAGGTTCTGTAATTGTTAAATAACTGTAGCATTGGTCACTTTAAAGGCCCAATCAGTGATCCAAACCTAAACAAATGGGTGGCCCCACCACCAGATATAAAAACAATAAATAGAAAATAATCTAGGCATGTTTTCATTCTCTAGTTTACCGACTCAGCTGTAGATACAACGGCTAATACTAGACAACGGGTAGTTATTCACAAGTTTTAAATTTCAAAAGCTTGTTTATGTCGGTAATATTTGTAGTAAAACAGACATATACTCTGCTTTATGGCGGGTTGAGAAAGTCCCTAAACTATTATATTCCATCTACTCCACTTTTTCTCCTCCTATTTTTTCTTGTATTTTCCTCCCATCCCAATTTAGTCGTTATGCCAATTCCCCCCTCCCCTTCCTGGTCGTTGCGCGCATTTGCCCCCTACTTGCCGGTCTAGGGAGCCCTGAAGTCTATCACATGCTTCCTCCGATACATAGGAGACAGCCAGCAGCCTCTTTTCACCTGGCAGCGAGGACTCTCATTGGGTGAGTGTAACGCGTGGGAGGGCACACTACCTTCACCGAGACCCTTCCTCGCTGTGCAGGTGCCCTGACCGACCTGTAGGAGTTGCTGTTTACAAGGACCAGATTACCACCCACGGCTTCCCTCCCGCTGACACTGCCAATTGTGCCAGTATGACGACCGGCCAAGCCGGAGGCACCGCTGACAGCTGGATTCGATGCCAGTGTCTCTGCGGTGGTAGACAGGCGCTTAGTCCGCTGCGCTACCCGGCCGCCCACAGATTGGTACTTTTAAATCCAGTACTAATCTGCCATAATTCGAGGGCAAATTACCCACTGGTACTCGGCGATCTCGACCTGATACTAGCAATTTAGTTTGAACAAACATCACCGCAACGTAATAGCATTATGTTGTTGTTGTGTTGTTGTCTGGCAGTACAGATCATGACGTTTCATTCAGACAAGAGGGCCTGCTAATGATTTGAGTCATTTGAGGGAAATAGCAATGACCTTTTATCCTGTGTAAAGGATTAGATCTCAGGACCTCCCCCAGTAAAACCACTTGAATAAGAGCTTTAAAAGCCTGGAAAGCCCATGGAAGTTACCACATTATTTAGCTGACATGTTGCCCCATTGTAGCTTGTTTGTTAGTGACTGTAGTTAGTTAGTTACTGGTGTAATATGTATGATGATCAACTATCATTTTGTAAGAAAGAAATGCAGAAGGGTTTCCACATTACCTTGCCACAGTAACATTTAGTGATTATTTCATTATGTCATTAAATCTGTATTATGAAGTGTAGAAACTTCATCAAATTAAATATTCACAACACACCTGATCACATCTTCTTAGACATTCAAATGAATTGCAAATGGAGGTATTCTATAAATACCTTAAAAATATACCTTTTCACAAGAAATATTGTAGCATAGATTTTAAATCCCCAAAATAAGGACTGCCTGTAACTCAACCTGCCTATTGTTATGATATGGAGCCACTAGTCAAAAACAGACTTTCGACATTCCACAAGCTCTCCGATAAAAGATTGCCTGACTCTTAGGCTATGTTCACACTGCAAGTGAAGTGGCCCAAATCTGATTCGGTTTTTTACTCATACGTGACTCAGATCTGATTAATTCGTGACAGTGTGAACAGCACAAATCACATGGAATCTGAGCTTTTCGATTCTGATTTGGGACACTTTCATATGTGGTCCTAAATCAGATACAGGTCTGATTTTCTGCAATGTGACCTCAGTCGGAACAGTTGTGCGACTTTCATGCAACCTTAGTCACTCTAAATTAAACATTTGTCACAATGTTTTACGCCCATCTTCTTTAGTGTTCATTTGCGCATGCGGGTCAGTTCAGGAGCGTGACCAGTTCACATTGGAATCTGATATTGGCCACATTTTAAAAGATATATAATGTGAAGAACAGCCAAACAATAAAGATCAGATCTGAGCAATAAATCTGAATTGAGCACTTACGGCTCGCAGTGTGAACATAGCCTTAGCGGGCATAACAACAAACATGAGAGATGACCGAGGGTCTTTGCATGACGAAGGTTTTGACAAATGGGAAAGTGAACAACCACTGCAGAGCTGACTGGGACCAGTGTTCTCAATGTTTCATTCACTTAAACGGAACCCTGGTCCCAGTGATGTCCAGTGGGTGCTGAATTTCCTCACTGTTGTCAAGTAAACGTCATCAACGTCTAGACCTTCTTAATATAGACCTTGGAGATGACTACCCTGACGATATTATATGAGCCTCTAAGCGAATATGTGCACTTGAACCCTTAAAACCTGGAAAACCCCCGCTGAGATAGCAGCAAAATGGGGATTTCTCAAACAACATACAGTAAAAAAATAGAAACACTTCAACCATGAGGACAGAAACCCTCAAACAGTATATATGCACAATAAAGTAGTTAGTAGATGGCTAATATTTGGTAAGCTACAACAAAGAAGTTGACACTTAAAAAAATATCAATCTGATGCACCAAACACGTATACTTAATAGTGTGCAAACTATACATTGGAATAAACTGTTTTCAGTGGACTACAGTGGATAATTAAGTGCCAAATGATGGCTTATAGCAGCCATCGCATTTTCTCTATGCGTTTAGCCTTCATTGAAAGAACGTTCATTAATTCAAATCACACAAACGTAACAAAACACCGGGGTGGTCGATTTTGGGCAAAAACTTGGCAACACCAAAAACGTTAAGGGGACAAAGGGAAGCATTCATTCAACTTGCCCTGGGTGAATGTGCAATCAGAAACTGATGTCCATGCTGATGTTCACCTGAAATGCAGAGAAGACACATTTATACAGCTTTAGTATGACTTTAGACAGAGGCAAGAGGGCGTAGGTTAGGTTTCAACACTGGGGGGGGGGGGGGGGGGGGGGACTTCAATCGGGGGAGTCTTGGGGTCCTCCTCCAGAAAGAGCTCAGAGCTCCAGACATTGATGTCTCTGATTAACAAGTTGAATGCTAAGAAGGAATAAGAAATATAAAACATGGCTTTGTTGAATTGGAGTAGACTGCAAGGCTGCTGCAATAATCAAATAATGGTGTGATTGCGATTATATGAGATAATAACATATAAAGATTTTGTTTCAGTCGTTTTATTTTCCCTTTTAGAATTTCTAAATTTAGAAATAGAATTTCTATGCCTCTTCCATATTAACTTTGAAATAAAAGCACATATGTTTGCATATGGTGGTGGGTGGTGGGTCTGGAGGTCAGTGACCCCTCCTCTGCATCAATGTATGGTGGGAATGTCTTTATTTATGTAAAGGAAAAGACAAAATTCAGGTACCCGCTGACACAAATATAATGGAATATAATGCAGTAAGGCATTCTGTATTGCTTTCAAATATTCTCCTGTATTATATATAGTTACAGGTAAGAAGGATATATAAATGTTTTGACCCCCTTATTTGTACCTGTTTTGGGGAGGGGGTTGTCTTTCCTAATTATACTAACCTACACTGTAGCACTCAACACTTTGATGAACATTGTTACTCAGCTGATAGAGTTGTGCCCTTCCTGATGACTTGTCGTACAGAACTTGTAAGTCACTTTGGATAAAAGCGTTCAGCTAAATGACTAAATGTAAATATTAGTTATATTTTTGAGGGGGACAAATGTACCTCACATTCTCAATATTGAGGGGGACATGTCCCCTGCAACCCCCCTAAACCTATGCCTATGACAGATGCCTGCTGTCCACAAGGTGTGGTGAAAGATAAGGCTGTTAGGCACATAAGAAGTTACTATAAAAAAAACTGTCCCGTCTTGAACGGCAGGTAAACAGGAGACCATATCTTCCTCTGAGGAAGTGGTTCTTGTGTCAAAGAACAATGGACAGGACGGAAGGGAGAAACCCTACGTCAACAGTTGACTTCAAGTAACACATTAACAGTGGCTTGTTAACAAGAATGTGCAGAGAACACAGCTACAGTATAGGCTACTGTACTGTAAATAAATACACACTTGTTTTTGAAAGTGTGTTCCTGTTAAAACAACAGGACCCTCCAAAGTCTCAAAGCCAAGCCATTCTACCACCTTTATGAAGCTATTCAATTGATCGAAGCAAGTTCTGAAAGTTCAATATGACGCATATCCTGAAGCTAGAACTTTGTCCTTGAGCTTTGAAGTTTGCATGTAGAGCATCAATGAGCGCACCTTTATCATCAATAGCATACAGAATTGCCAGCTCATTTATGGGCAAATTTTATTTTACACGGTAGCCTATAATCAAAGAAAGGTCTGAAATCGTAGAAAGCTCTAGAACACATGCTAAACAATTCAAAGGAACCAACCTGTATTTGACATCAAAGAGGGTTGAATCGTCTTCATCGTCGTTCTCCTCGTTGAGAGGGGCCATTTCTACACGCTCTGCTGGCGTAGTTATGATGTCATATTTTCGCGTTTTCCTAATTCGTCTCCCAGATCTATGGAAAAGCAAAAATAATACATGTCACTATGAGGCAAATAATTTTTTTTTTTAAATGAAGACAACATCACAGTTATATTTCCAGTTCAGTGCATGCCTATGGGGAGTATGCTATAACAAGTGAACTGAGGTTGTACATTTTACAATTTAGTCATTTAGCTGACGCTTATAACCAAAGCGACTTACAAAGGTTGTAGGCTTTGATACCACCCCAATGTATTCCAACTGCTACATGCCAATAATCAGAAATCCAAGGTATTCTATCCATAGCCTCGTTTTTGTATTAAAACATTTGCATTTTGTACTTTCGTTTGTATACTGTATCTTGTATAGTGTTTGGTCTTTATTCTTTTAACTTTTGTACTGTATGAAGCACAATCTCAGGGAGCTCATACAGAACCAAGCACTTCACTGTAATGTACAGTACATGTACCTTATATGTGACAAATAAAAACAAAACTTGAAAACCAGCCTCTAGTCTAAATGATGCTCCAGTTACTCTTGGCGACAACAACATTCAGCACCTCATGCTGTACATCACATGTGCCCAATAACAACATGACCGACAAATGCTATTTTCTTAGTCCTAATCGATTATTTGAGATGTTCGCGACGGAGCACAATTCACCTAATTACTGTGAGATATCAAAGAAAACCATTTATAGCCGTATTTCTAAGTGTCATTGCAATATAACGAGGGCTATAGAGTCATTATTTTACCAAGGAGCATATTCGCATCGAGTGATAATAACCTACCTGAACACTTTGATGACCAGACACGTGATGAGAACAGCTGTTAACACGCAGATCAAAATAACTATGTTTTTCAGAGCTGGAAGATGTTCCGTGATGAATGACATGCGGGATTCGGTGGTTGTGGCATTATTATTATTATTATTATTTGCCAAATCCTCCAGGATGGATGATGTTGAATTTAACTGCGTCGCGGCGGGTGAGGGGAGAGTTTGTGGTTCACCCGTGACTCGCCACGCCGCCGCAATAACACAAGTTATTAAAATGAAATGATAATATGTCATCATTCTGCAGAAATAAAAATGCAAGTTGTCAATAAAAAGGTGTATATGATTCTCCTCTTGTAGATTTACGAAGCGTATCTATATGCGACAGTAGCTCTACTCCTTCACATTATATATAGGACAGCTTTTTTCAACCGCAGATCTTTTTTGTTATTAAAAACAAAATAGAGAGCCGTGATTATCCATCTCTTATCGCGTCCGATCCTTTCCAGATATAGTAATTCGTCGCAGCTTCTTGTGTTTCTCTAGAGGTCGTTCGCTCCCGGGTTGAAGCAGCAATTCCTTCCTGATTGATTTTGGAATGTGTGCGTGTAGTGGGGATGAGGAGGATCAGGCCCCCGTCAAACCAGCAGCACAATCAGTGGGACTTCCTGTCAGAGCTTTTCAAAATAAACGTTCCCAGGTCAAACACAACTACAGTTTCAAGTTTTGTTTTATTTGTCACATATATTGTACATGTACATTACAGTGAAATGCTTGGTTCTGTATGAGCCCCCTGAGAATGTGCTTTATACAGTAAAAAAGTTAAAAGAATAAGTCCAAACACTATACAAAATATACAATATATGCAGTAGATAGGTGTCAAACTAACGGCCCGCGGGCCAAATGCGGCCCGCCACGTCATTTGATGTGGCCCCCCAAGAGCTCAGGTAAAAAAAAAAAAAAAATTACATTAATATTGGGTTAAAAAATAGCAGTGTTAAAATAATTGTGGGTTAATGCGTTAATAAAGCTTTAACTTTGACAGCCTTAGTGTAACTGACCGCCAAGGGTAAAGATGCCTATCATCTTTACCGTCAGTAAGCTTTGATTTGCGTTGGTCTAGATGATCAACTTCTAATAATAATAATAATAATTCATTTAATTTATATAGCGCTTCTCAATAACCCGAAGTTGCTGACAGTAGTCGGGAGCAGGGGTACAAACAAAGAGACGAAAGCAAAGAAACAAAACAAAACAACAAAGAAACAAAAACAAAGGAACATGAGACCATGGGGGGAACGGGGGAGACAGCCTGATGGCACAAAAAAAAAAGACTAGAGACATATCGATCAGGTTGGAGGGGAGGGGGGGGGTTTAGGGGTGGGGGGGGTTGAAGGCAAGGGAGAACAGGTGGGTTTTGAGGCGAGCTTTGAAGGTGGAGAGTGTAGGGGAGTCTCTGATGGACTGGGGGAGGGAGTTCCAGAGTCGGGGTGCAGTGCGAGAGAAGGCCCGATCTCCGAAGTTTTTAAGCTTGGATGTCGGGACAGTGAGGGAGGCAGTGGAGGAGGACCGGAGGGAACGGGTTGGGCGGTAGGGGAGAAGGAGATCAGTCAGGTAGGGGGGGGGGCAGGCTGTGGAGGGCTTTGAAGGTGAGGAGTAGTGTTTTAAAGTTAATGCTGTGTTTGATCGGGAGCCAGTGGAGGGAGTGGAGGACAGGAGTGATGTGTTCGCGGGACCGGGTGTTAGTGAGGAGGCGGGCGGCTGAATTTTGGACCATTTGCAGTTCATGGAGGGAGCGGGAGGTGATACCAGTGAGGAGGGAGTTGCAGTAGTCCAGGCGGGAGGAGATGAAGGCGTGAATGAGGGATTCAGCAGCGGGGGGGGAGAGGCAGTGACGGATTTTTGCGATGTTGCGGAGGTGAAAGTAGGATGTTTTCACGATGGAGCGGACGTGGGGGTCAAATGAGAGGGTGGGGTCAAGGAGGACACCAAGGTTGCGGACTAGGGGGGAGGGGGTGATGGTGGAGTCGTTGATGGTGAGTGTGATGGGTCCGGATCTGGTGAGGGTGGTTTTGGTGCCAATGATGAGGAGTTCAGTCTTGTCACTGTTGAGTCTTGTCACTGAACTTCTCTGTATTGGCTCAGAATACTGAGCTCTCTATTTATCTATTTAAGAAAAGAATATTTCGGAGCCACTTGTGCATTTTCATTTAGTGTCCACATGGGGGCAGAGCTCGTCTTCCCTATAGTATAAAGGTCACAGCTTCCTGTGTGACCAAGGCGGAAGTAACTCAGCGATAACGACGGAGCAGGCAGCGAATTATGTATGATAGAAGAACTTTACTCCAGTTAAATAACTCCCCTTGGTAAAGCGGAATAAGTTATGTCGAACACTCGAATGTATTATTATTATTACTGTTGTTGTTGAAGAGGTCTATATTTATGTGTGTAACTGCCAAACATTTATAAACATGTAAAGTGGTGCACTCACGGAGTAGCTTCTAATCAAAGGCACCTGCTGCCGGACAAGTAACGTTATTATTTATCATTGTTTTTCCCTGAGTGCCTTTGTTATGGAAGACGAGTTCACCTTTAAATATCTTTGAATGCAATTGTTTGTTTGAACACGTTGGTATAATAATGAACAACATGTGAACAATATTGAAACTGTGAACTATGTAACTAATTGTATGTTTGTGTTTGACTGTCCTATGCAGTTTTCACGGTGCAAACGGGGTGCAAACGGAGCAAATGAGGCAACCGTCACTACCTGTACAAACGACAAACTACCAAAGAAAAGCTACAGTACTGCTAAGCTGAAATGCAAAAGAGAAAACAAATAAAAGCATCTGTACGAAACATAACCGCATCTTTATTTCAACACCAAGCCGGGGGGCAGTTACACTTAGTTATTACACATTCTTACACATACATGTATGTTGAACATCTGAGGTATTGATGAAGTAACAAAGGAAAAAAGCCAAAAGCACTTACTCCTCAGACATTCTTTGACAATTTTACAGCCCAAAATACAAAAAAGATCCAGGCGGAATAGGTAACAAAGGGTTGAAGAAATATTGTCTGAACTGTCAGATGCAAACTGGCTGTGTGACATAACCGAGCATCTCGCTCAATTGAATAAGAAGCTGTAGGGACGCAAACAAGTCCCACCCAAAACTTGACCAATATAGTTGTGAACTGAGACAACCCTTATTTTGTTATTTTTGAGTACAGTTACAGTTGTGTGTTCATGCAGACACATAATAGCAATTTCATTACGAATTGAAAATGGGGGACCCTGATGTAAACAAGTCGAAAGTCTTTCTCTGGTCTGCATCCCCTTAACAATAGTGTGTATTGAACTGTACTGTACCCATTCTGCAATCTGTTAATTAAAGTTAATTAAACTATCTTCCATTAGTTGGATGTATGGCCTCTGCAAGGTTGTGTGCAGCCATTTGTTTTTGTAACATCTGCTACATCTGTCCCACGTGTTCTTTGCAGCTCAGTTGTTAGTTCTGCCCCTCTTGACTGTGACAAAAAGGTTTTGAACAAACTTAATGTCATAGCTTGTATTTGATGATATTCTTCTTTGTTATTTACTTGAATGGTTTGATCATTGATTGATGGAGTAATATGGGGTTCTGATAAACCAAAATTATTTGTTAAAATAACATAAGCTAACATATATTTTTACATTTATGCAAATGCATATGCAATATGGATAACTTGAATAAGTAATAAATACAGAAACAACATGTTTAACAATATGTAAATGTGTAGCTACATTTATTTTACATTACATTAACATTTATACGGTCTTTGGCCCTTTGAGGGCAACCATAATGCTGATGTGGCCCTCTGTGAAAATGAGTTTGACACCCCTGCATTAAAGGAACACGCCAACATTTTGGGAAATTAGCTTACCCTCTTCTCCAGAGAGAGACAAGAAGATAGTTAGCCTAATTTAGCACAATGAACGGAAGCGGACATAGCTGGTTAGATTTCGGGAGAGGTGTTAGTTGGACAATGCTTAGGCTAACCGACCATGTCCGCTTCCATTCATTGTGCTAAGCTAGGCTAACGTGCAGCCAGATATAGCTTTCTACTGAACGAACAGAGAGGAAACTGGTATTTATCTTCTTGTCTCTCTCTGGAGAAGACTGTAAGCTAATTTCCCAAAATGTTGGCGTGTCTGGTAATCGGAAGGGCAGCGTGTTGGAGTGTCCTTGAGCAAGACACTTAACCCCTAACTGCTCCCGATGAGTAGGTTGGCACTTTGCATGGTTGCCTCCTCCGCCGTCTGTGTGTGAATGTGTGAGTGAATGGGTGAATGTGAGGCACAAAATTGTAAAGCACTTTGGATAAAAGCTGCTATATAAATGCACCATTTACCATTAACCAAATGTTCTTTGTGACTGAAGCTCCTGCCCATGCCCCAACAATGAACCCTCTTTCAAAGTCACTTAGATATTTTCCTCTTGCCATCTTGATCCAAAATCAAGGTCAACTGGGCCTGTTCAGCATTTTCATACATGTCACAGAGCATGATGGGATGTTTATTGCACTCGTCTGGTTAGATGATAACTTATTTTCGTTGTACTGTACTTGTGCTGTGCAATGACAATAAAATGTAATCGAATCGAATCAAATTGCTTAATTGTATTCTGCACCACACCTATAAGGAAGCATCTGCATGTGTTATGTTTCTCATTCGTTTATTCAGGTTTGTCATGTCTGTATAGGGGGATTCATGATGTTCACTATACATACAATTAGCCCCCTTTGGGACTAGCACAAACCACTGTGTGGGTGCTAGTTCTGAGCAGCAGTGGCTTTGGAGATAGATATTTGGAAGTCAGGACGTTTCAAAGTAAAAACTATTCGAGTGAGAGAGAAAAGAGCGAGAGAGTGGCCTGTGTCAGAGTCGGTAGATAATCCACCAAGCTTTTACTTTGACACTTTGTGTCTTCTTCCATGTGAAAACTCTCAGCCTAGTATTGTGCCACAAAAGTTGTTATTCTGGAAAAAACTAGAACATAAATTACCAAATTACAACTAAAACAGTGCACAAGTAGCAGGACTTGGACAGTATACGCTAGAGCGACCATGGGACAGCCCCTATGGACGCCACAACAAACAACCCTTAGAGCACCATCATGAATGAAAGAATGTGGCTTTGGAACAGTGTCTGTCCAAATATCAAGACACTATCTCCAAAGTCCCCTGTTGGGGCTATGAATAGCTCTGTAGAGTATTCTGCAGTAGTGACTGTTGCGGTATTTAACTTCATGCAGACAAGGTTTCACAAACACATTACTTGAACAAATTAGGCTGCACACTGTTATGGCCCTGGCCTAGGGGAACCTGGGCCCCACCATGTTCAAGGGCCCCCACTCTTCCAACTCCCAAGGAGAGCCATGAAACCATAATCAAAAGGTCAAAGTAGCAGTTTATTGATTTAAAAATATTTTAAGATTCAAAGCAGAGCAGTGCCCACTAGAATGCCTGACCACTAAGTGTGTCTGACTCTTACCATCTAAACTACACATATGACATAATTCATGCCAGTTAGGGTACCTTATGTATACTGCACCATACTGTTTACTTTACTTTACTCATAGTATATATTCAGATTCAAATTATTTATTGCCCATATTTATTGTAACATATAATATAACTGATGGCAAACAGACCCTCATCTGCACCTTTGATTACACTGTTTACTTTCTCATATTTTTTATATTCAGAGTTAATTATATTGTTTACACTGTTTCTTTTTATTTACTTATTTCTTGCATATTTTTTACATTAAGATAGAATTGTATTGTCTTTCTAATATTACCCTGCCCATACCTGTACCTCCCCTCCCCCATGCTTCTATGACGCCCGGATTCAGGAACTAGGCAAAATCTGCATATGGCTCGCTGATAACAAACTATCATTACACATGGGCAAAACAGAGTCCATTCTCTTCGGTTCAAATAACAAACTCAGCAAGACCGACGGCTTCTCAGTTGCAGTGGGTGACAATATTGTCACAAGGAAAGACGAAATTACCTACCTGGGTTCCATCCTAGAGGCAAATGTTTCCTGTGACAAAATGGCATCCAATGTAATAAAAAAAGTCAACCAACGAACTAGATTCTTGTACCGGATCTCCTCTCTGGTAAACAAGAATACCCTGAAGACTCTGGCAGGAGCACTCATTCAAGGGTACTACGACTATGCGTGCACCTCATGGTACCAAAGCACCTCAAAGGCGCTAAAAACAAAATTACAAACATCACAAAACAAACTGGTCAGACTACTACTTGACCTTACCCCCAGAACCCACCTCACCCCTGCCCACTTTGACAACCTAGGATGGCTTAGAGTAGACGACAGAGTACAGCAACTTGCAATGGGCCTGGTCTACAAGATACACTATACGACTAAGGTACCCATGTACATGTCAAAATACTTCCCAAAGGTCAGTGAATACCACAACCACTACACCAGAGGAAGCTCAACAAATCATGTTAAACCCAGATTCGGCTCAAACAAGGGACTAAACACGTTTTGCAATTATGCCACATCAATGTGGAACGCCCTACCCAAAGCTGTAAAGGAATGTGAATCCCTACCCACATTCAAAACTGCTCTTAAAGAGCACCTACGGGAGGCTGCAATTTGAAACTGGCCACCGTAAATGCCCAAAACCCCCACCACCTCCTAATAGACAGTCTCCTCCCCACCGCATGTATATATTCTCTCCCCGCCGTATGTATATTTCTCTCCCACCCACCCCCTCCTAATGTACAGTCCCCTCCCCATCATATGTATATACTCTGTCAGGATCTATGGGTAACAGTACTGTATATTTGAATACCGTTTATGTCACAAATGTATCAGTACTAAATACCTATATGTCCCTATGCCATAAATGTCATGTATGGTGTGTATGTCATAAATGTCTATATGAATTGAAAATGGGGGACCCTGATGGAAACAAGACAAACGTCTTTTTCAGGTCTGCATCCCCTTAACAATTGTGTGTATTGAGCCGTACTGTATTGTACCCATTCTGCAATCTGTTAAATAAAGTTTTCATTCATTCATTCATTCATTCATTCATTCATTCATTCATTCATTCATTCACCCAACTGGATCAATAAAGGAATATCTTATCTTATCTTAACCAAAACAAACATAACTTCCCTATAACCCTATAACAAAACAAAATGGAAACAGAAATACAAAATTAAACCTAACTTCTAAATAGAAAACATGAGAAAATTATACAAAAGAAAACATGGCTTCTCCCTCTGACTGGCTTCTTCATGACAATTTGAAGTGATTAGATACAATTACAAGAAAGGTTATTTACATAATGTTTATTAAAGAGAAAAATAAATAATCTATACTACCACTGTAACCTTTCAGCACAGGTAACTTAATACTACAAAATGAAAGGCATGGCTCACCAGCGTCACACAATATTACAAAATCAGCACCACAAGATCAAAACACAAATCATAGCAGATGGTTGGGAGTGGAGGCTCCACTCAGAGAAACCCCACCTGCAGCTCATCACCCCCCACCTCCCCTCCACACACACATAGATACACACAGACTAATTGCTCACACTGGGAAGGATGAGGAGCAGGCTAACTGGCACAACACATTTCCACAATAAAAGACCCAAGGGTGATAAAACATGCGTTGACAGAATCGTTTGCTGAATAGTGAATACTTATTTTATCCCTATGAAAACCTAACCTTTTTACTGTCTTTTCACTACTATGTACCCTACTAATATACTTATACTACTACCTATCATGCTAATATGTCTATACTACTATGTACCCAACTACTATACTTATACTACAATGCACCAAACTACTATGATACTATACTTATACTACTACCTATCATGCTAATATACGTTTTTGTATATATATTATTAAGGTGTAACTTTTTGTATTGTGTAATACTTACTGTATTACTTATTGCTTTTTGTATATTGTGGGAGTGAGCAGAGCATTCCACTGTACTTCATATATACCAAACATTATAATTTGTAATCTTGAATCTGCCTCCTTAGTTTGTATGCCATTGATTTTTCTTTACAGAGCTTTGACAATGGCCAAATTGATCTGCCCCCTTAAGACAAGGCCTAATACGGCTCCCAGATACCATTCACTGAAAACCAGCAACACTATTCTGCATGAATATGCATTAATATTTATTTACAATGGTGGGAATGTACCTTTAATTGCAGTAGAAGGAAACAGAAGAAGGAAGCAGAAGAAGTGTCCAAGGGTGTTTAAAGGTGCTGTAAAAAAAAATATAATAAAAAAAAGCTGTATTTTCTTGTTAAAATAAGTGTTAAATAGCTCTACATTCCGACAGCCATCACTGAGTGTTAGGTCAGTAACATGGGTCTCCCAGTCCCTCCACTCTGCAGTAAACACAAAATACATTTAGAGTAACACACTATATCAGTGATGGCGGTCAGAATGTAGAGCTATTATTTTAACATGTAGACCACAAATTTTAACTATTAAATACCACTTACAGCACCTTTAATTAATTAAACACAAAAATACAAAAACCAAGGCCACAGTCTTTGAACCGGAGAACTTGAATACAAAAAAACAGAACACAAAATGCAAAAACACAAAATGCAAAAACACACGGTTAGCACACTGCACACGGTGAGGGTAACAAAAACCAAGAATAGACTTATTCAGGGAATCTTAGAAGAATGAATGAATGAAAACTTTATTTAACAGATTGCAGAATGGGTACAATACAGTACGGCTCAATACATACAATTGTTAAAGGGGAACTATCTTATAAATGGCCTTTTTGAGTGTTTAGCATTGTTTCCTAGCTATGTGAACTTATATTAATATGATCTATGTCTCAAAATTCGCATATTGGCGCATTCTTCCAATTCTCCTCTCACAATATTCACCCTCACTGAACTGAGTCATTTGAAAATGTGCGTGATTTGTGATGTCAGAGAGACACAGCTGCATGTTAATGAAGAGGTGCAAGATGAGCTGCACACAGTTCTGCTGCCCAGGCTCAAAACGGCTCGAGATCTTGAGGTAGAAAAATGCTGTTTTTGAGGACTTGATTAGAAATACAAAACAATGAATAAAAAAAATATATATATTACAGAGGTGTTCCATAGACTCACAGGAATTGTGTAAAAGTGCCCAAATAGTGAAAGAAATAGTAAAATAGTTCCCCTTTAAGGGGATGCAGACCTGAGAAAGACGTTTGTCTTGTTTCCATCAGGGTCCCCCATTTTCAATTCATATAGACATTTATGACATACACAACATACATGACATTTATGGCATAGGGACATATAGGTATTTAGTACTGATACATTTGTGACATAAACGGTATTCCAATATACAGTACTGTTACCCCTAGATCCTGACAGAGTATATACATATGATGGGGAGGGGACTGTACATTAGGGGGGGGTGGGTGGGTGGGAGAGAAATATACATACGGCGGGGAGGGAATAATACATGCGGTGGGGAGGAGACTGTCTATTAGGAGGTGGTGGGGGTTTTGGGCATTTACGGTGGCCAGTTTCGAATTGCAGCCTTCCGTAGGTGCTCTTTAAGAGCGGTTTTGAATGTGGGCAGGGATTCACATTCCTTTACAGCTTTGGGTAGGGCGTTCCACATTGTTGTGGCATAATTGCGAAACGTGTTTAGTCCCTTGTTTGAGCCGAATCTGGGTTTAACATGATTTGTTGAGCTTCCTCTGGTGTAGTGGTTGTGGTATTCACTGACCTTTGGGAAGTATTTTGACATGTACATGGGCACCCCGGTCGTATAGTGTATCTTGTAGATTAGCTTGTAGATTAGCTTGTAGAGCTAACGTATGACTGTGGACACTAGAACGGTAGACAATGGACCGGCAAACGACACAAGGAAGAGCAAACAGATGTGCAGACGGGCACAATGAGAACATGAGAAACACCTGATTATACACACAAGACACGCCTAGGAGGGAAACACAAGGACAAAGAGCTGCAGGGAAACAAGCGGGGGATTTACAGCTGAGGGGCAAACAACTGGGGGGAGTAGAACCGACAACCCAGGGCCTCCGCAGGGGGTCTGAACTGAATCTTAAAGGTGCCGTAAGTGGTATTTTTTGTTCAAATAAGTGTTAAATAGCTCTACATTCCAACAGCCATCACTGATATAAGATACAATAAGATATTCCTTTATCGATCCCCTTGGGGAAATTGAGGCATTATAGCAGCATGGGGGAGCGGAGGTACAGGTAGTAGAAAACATATATACAGGCAATACAATTATAGTACAGAAAAGTAAAAAATAGGCAGTGTAAACAATATAATTAACTCTGAATATATATAGTGCTTGGTCAGTAACATGGGTTTCCACTCTGCAGTAAACGCAAAATACATGTTCTGGTATCCCGTTCCCACTTTATCCAATCAGGAGAGAGAACCCGATATATTATATTTTTTGTACACTTATTTCAAGATGTTTTTATTTCTTATTTTCGTCAGACCATTTCCCCCCCAGGAGAGTCCTCTCTCCTGATTGGATAAAGCGGGAACGGGATACCAGCAAATGTATTGTTTGTTTACTGCAGAGTGGAGGGAATGGGAGACCCATGTTACTGACCAAACACTCTATATCAGGGATGGCTGTCGGAATGTAGAGATATTATTTTAACACGTAGATCTTCTTGCTGTCTTGTCGTACAGAACTTGTAAGTCGCTTTGGATAAAAGCGTCAGCTAAATTACTAAATGTAAATGTAAATGTAGATCACTTATTTTAACAAACTATTAAAAAAAACGACTTACTACCACTTTAACTAAAAGGTTGTTTTAAAAGATCAGGCTATTGAATTGTAAGCACACTTTTCCTCTTATGACAGATGTTGTACATAGGGAAATTATTGAAGGTGTGATAATAACAGTGGTAATAAAATGTGCCTGTTTCATTTTAAAGTAAATTACTTTGTTAGATTGTCTGTAGGTGGGTGCGTATGACTCATGGGTGGGGAGGGGGACCCAGAGGCACCTCATGTACACAGGGCCCGGAATTTCCTACTACGCCCTGGCCTGCAAGGCCTGATAAAAATTCCGGTACCAGTCCAGGAGGCGTCTATTCTTATCCTAACCCATGTTTGCGATCTGATAGGCCACTGACGTTTCTGGTCATGTGACATGTGCGCCCAATCGCGTGACGAGCTGTGTCTTTGCCTATTTCCGCGTCGAACAGCCTGCAAACAACCTAACGCCTAGTTTATCACTGGTTAAGCTTAGGCAACTCTTTCGAAGTTGGTTAAGGTTAGAGTTTGGAATCAGGGCTGGCGTTCTATCGCCATGCTCTAAGTCTTAGACAAACTCTAACCTTAACCAACTTCGAAAGAGTGCCTAAGCTTAACCGTCGAAAGAACTTGCCGTCACACGATTGGTGCACATGTCACATGACCAGAAACGTCAGTGGCCAATCAGATCGCAAACATGGGTTAAGATACGAATTTAGGCGTCCAGGAGCACTTAATTCTCCATGGATATGCAGTTTTTAATTCGAGTTTTGAAAATGGCCCAGTTTACTGGCCTCCTTAATCGTGAGTATAATTCCACATTTATCAGATGTTTTAATGCAGTATGATGGCATCATGCATTTCTCAAACTAAAATAACGGGTTTACCGACATTTATCGCGCTTTTATCTTGAAGGCAACATCTCTAAACCGGAAGTTATATCGGCTGTCAAAGGCCTTGCTTGTGTAGCAGCTAACCACTTTCGAAAGAAACCCCCTCATTTTATGTGTAGTAGTAAAGTAGGTACAACATTGGAAAAGCGTGATATGGTTACACTGTCACTTGTTTACAAGATCCAGCAATAACACACATGTTATTCCATATTTGTTTATACATCTCTCTCACACCAGTGACCATAGCAATCATTCTCTTGCCTGATAGCAACCGTTGTTTCTTCCAGCATGGAGGGAAAATGGACATTCTAAAAAGATTTGT
The DNA here is from genome assembly GCF_963971535.1 of Notolepis coatsorum. NCBI lineage: Eukaryota > Metazoa > Chordata > Actinopteri > Aulopiformes > Paralepididae > Notolepis > Notolepis coatsorum. The sequence continues at coordinate 66,420,564 of NC_140182.1, forward strand.
GGAATAGGCCTCTATTCCATGGACAATTTAAAACAGAAAAGAGGATGTGATTATCAGTCAATCAAAGGCCCATCATTCCCATTAATAGACCTCTCAAGTGTGTCATAATTCTTCTGTAAGGGCAAATTAATGGGTTATTATAGCTTCATATAGGTGGTGCACACGGGCTCTGAGGTGTACCTGTAACCAAAGATACAATGTAAAAGACACAATTACTGGTAAATGCATAAGGAACACGTTCATTTTTGCCATAGGTGAAAAATACAAGGAACTGGAGCATTGCGTTTTTTTGTTTTGTTTTTCAAAATGATGACAACACTTAAGAGGTCTATGACACTACAATAAATAATCATTCATCAATTACACTAATTAAATTATCTTGGCACTAGTGGTCCTGTCCTACAAGTGTTACCCACCTTGATTTGATTAGTGCCACTAGATGGCAGCACATAATAACAACACGTTCTCTGGAATCTGTCATTTTCTTGTTAGCTAGCAATTCAGTAGTAAATACTCTGTTATGATCAGGTGTTTACCTTCACTCATATTGGCCAATAAAAACATTATGGGTGACACACTGCTGAGAATTAGTTGTAATGGGTGACATGTAGTAAGCAATAGCAAGAGGAGCCTTCTATCTTTGGCTAAATGGGTTATGATGACATCAACGGATGTGGACTTGGACCAGTCATAGATATATATAAAGACTAGATGGCGCAAGGCGGAGTCTCCCGCGCGTAGTTCACCGGCGGCCATCTTGCTACAGTTAACTACTGTTGTAATTTTGCATTCTGGCCACTGAAGTTGATAATGTCAATAAAATTTGGGCCTTACAGGGTTTAAGTTGAGTGATCTGCACAAACTAAAAAAATCTTAACTCGCTGAAATGGATTTACAAACGGTTTGGTTTATTACAAACGTTATTAATGTGGCTATGATTCTTGCTTGGAAGAATTTTTATTAAAAAAAGTTATTTTCATATGAAAGTCCATTATAAATATGCAGTATGATAACTACATCGCTGAAGTTTTTAACAAACCAAACGGTTGAAAATTGAGCAAGCTATGGTTATTTCAATAGTACATGCACTATCGACATTCATGTTATGAGTGGGCGTGCTACCCTGTAGCAAGATGGCCGCCATGTGGCAACGTCGGTCTCCGTTGGCCAGCAGCGCGGGTGAGTCATCTAGTCTTTATATATCTATGGAACCAGTAAGCTACTGGTTCCTGATGAATTGAAAATGGGGGACCCTGATGTAAACAAGACGAAAGTCTTTCTCTGGTCTGCATCCCCTTAACAATTGTGTGTATTGAGCTGTACTGTATTGTACCCATTCTGCAATTTGTTAATAAAGTTTTCAATCAATCAATCAATCAATCAACCATGACGTCACGGTTTACATCATCAAGCAAACAAACCAACATTATTTTGATGGATTACTCCAAATATTTAACCTTGCCTACAGATTATTATTGATTATTGTTTACTGGAATATTAAGTGGAATCATCCCTTTGATTAACCTACATCTGCTTCCTTATGGAGTGAAAAACCATAAGTGTTATTGGCATAATAGGCTACGTGCCAAACACAAAGCAAGTACACTCCCACACTTGTTCTCAACCCTGTTTGACAGTGCTATTGTGTTACCTGACAAAGCCTTTTTACAGGTCACTCTCAAGGAAGGTAGGCCTACACATAAACACAGAGCAAGAGGCAGGAAGTGCTTCAATCACTTTTCATAGCAGCCATTTTGACTTGTCATAGGTGGGTAAACAAAAGTGTAACCAACGATAGATATACTCATTATTATATATCTATTCTATACAGTAGCTAGGCCTATATCTTTATTTACACAGCCATGACACGTCAAAATGACTGCTGTGAAAACTACTCTTTAAAGTTAAAGTTGGCCGATGGGGTCACACAAGGAGCTGCCAGAGCTTATATTAATGGAAGTGGGATCAGCGTCTTCTGGACAGCTTTGAATTCTAGCCACGATGTGGAACCATGCTTGAACGTGCTTTTAAAGATAAAAAATTAAAAGCTACAGTGATTTATGTGTTTTCTGACTGGAATGTGTGAATTGATTTCCCAGACTCCCTTGAAACAGCGTTTTATTGTGGAGTGGATGATCCTGTTGAAATAAACAAATGAATCAATGAACGTTTCTGAGCATAAAATAAATCAATGTGCCAAGCCCACGTTCTCTACACATCCTTTTACATGTGCAAGAAAAGAGCAACATTCAATTGATCTATTTACCACATGCAATATTCGTCATCTCAACTACCGTGTCATCATTGGTGATCTCCACTTGTTTACTTAATTGATACAAATGCTGACTTAAAGCTAACCAAAAAACAAATCTATTTCACGCAACTTGTCAAGAGAGAAATCCACAGCGTGTATCATGATGTATGACAAAAAAACATCACTTTTGTATTTAGTTTAAAGCTATAGTTAACTCAAAAAGGGTGAGGAGAAAAAAAGAAGAGAACAGCAGTTCATCACAGTGATGTAGGAGGAGCTGGAAGATTGATTGATTGAAAATTGTATTAACAGATTGCAGAATATGTACAATACAGTACGGCTCAATACACACAATTGTTAAGGGGATGCAGACCAGAGAAAGACTTTCGTCTTTTTTACATCAGGGTCCCCCATTTTCAATTCATCATAACATGACATACACAATACAGTACTGTTTATTTACAGACAGAGTTTCTAAAAAAGAATATATACATTTGAGGGGGAAGAAACTGTACATTGGAGGGGGTTGGGTGGGGTGGGGTTTGGACATTTACCGGGCCAGTTTAGAATTGCAGCCTCCCGTAGGTGCTCTTTGAGAGTGGTTTTGAAGGTGGGTAGGGATTCACATTATTTTACGGCTGGGTAGGGCGTTCCACATTGTTGTGGCATAATTGCAAAACGTGTTTAGTCCCTTGTTTGAGCCAAATCTGGGTTGAACATGATTTGTGGAACTCCCTCTGGTGTTGTGGTCGTGGTATTCACTGACCTTTGGGAAGCATTTCGACATGTACATGGGTATCTTAGTGGTGTAGTGTTTCTTGTAGACCAGGCCCATTGCAAGTTGCTGTACTCTGTCGTCTACTCTAAGCCATCCTAGGTTGTCAAAATTGGCAGGGGTGAGGTGGGTTTTAGGAGTAAGGTCAAGCAGTAGTCTGACCAGTTTGTTTTGTGATGTTTGTAATCTTGTTTTTAGTGCCTTTGAAGTGCTTTGGTACCATGAGGTGCAAGCATAGTCGTAGTACCCTTGAATGAGTGCTCCTGTTAGAGTCTTCAGGGTATTTTTGTTTACCAGAGAGGATATCCGGTACAAGAATCTTGTTCGTTGGTTGACTTTTTTTTTATTACATTGGTTGCCATTTTGTCACAGGAAAGATTTGCCTCTAGGATGAGGCACACCTTTACTTTGCTTTCCACCAGGAAGCAGCTGGATGAGGCACAACACCCCCAGGCTCTCCATCAAGAAGCAGCTGGATGAGGCACAACACCCCCAGGCTCTCCATCAAGAAGCAGCTGGATGAGGCACAACACCCCCAGGCTCTCCATCAAGAAGCAGCTGGATGAAGTACAACACCACCCCCAGGCTCTCCATCAAGAAGCAGCTGGATGACGTACAACACCACCCCCAGGCTCTCCATCAAGAAGCAGCTGGATGACGTACAACACCACCCCCAGGCTCTCCATCAAGAAGCAGCCGGATGACGTACAACACCACCAGGCTCTTCCGGGCTTTTCTTTTTGTCTCAGAGGAAGGCAAACGAGCAGCTAGAGTCCAACATCCAGAATTTGTAGTGCAACAGGGAGTCCATGAATGATGCCAGTCTTTAAAAAGTCTGCCCCAAATGTGTATTTTTTATTTTTGCATATCCCTCCTAGTTACATCCACACACACAGTTCTCATCATATCCTTCCTAGTTACACATACACACAGTCATCATATCCCTCCTAGTTACACATACACAGTCCTCATATCCCTCCTAGTGACACATACACACAGTCCTCATATCCCTCCCAGTGACACATACACACAGTCCTCACATCCCTCCTAGTTACACATACACACAGTCCTCATATCCCTCCTAGTTACATGTACACACAGTCCTCATATCCCTCCTAGTTACACATACACACTGTCCTCATATCCCACCTAGTTACACATTCACACTGTCCTCATATCCCACCTAGTTACACATTCACACAGTCCTCATATCCCTCATAGTGACACATACACACAGTCCTCATATCCCTCCTAGTGACACATACATTACACACAGTCCTCATATCCCTCCTAGTTACACATACACACAGTCATCAAATCCCTCCTAGTTACACATTCACACTGTCCTCATATCCCACCTAGTTACACATTCACACAGTCCTCATATCCCTCATAGTGACACATACACACAGTCCTCATATCCCTCCTAGTGACACATACATTACACACAGTCCTCATATCCCTCCTAGTTACACATACACACAGTCCTCATATCCCTCCTAGTTACACATACACACAGTCATCAAATCCCTCCTAGTTACACATACACACAGTCCTCATATCCCTCCTAGTTACACATACACACAGTCCTCATATCCCTCCTAGTGACACATACACACAGTCCTCATATCCCTCCTAGTTACACATACACACAGTCCTCATATCCCTCCTAGTTACACATACACACAGTCCTCATATCCCCCCTAGTTACACATACACACAGTCCCCCACACATGTGCATTTCATCAGAGCACAGGGTCGCCTGCAGTGCATAAAAATGGACACCTTGGAGACGGATAAGATTGAGACCCTTGAATTTCAGCTGAAAGTAGCTGGAGATGGACAAAATGGAGGCATACCGGATGAAAAGAGAGGCTGAACTGAATGATAGGATCTGATCACTGGAATTGATTGATTTAATTGATTGATTGAAAACGTTATTAACAGATTGCAGAATGGGTACAATACAGTACAGCAAAATGTTTGACATTTACCGGGGCCAGTTTCTAATTGCAGCCACCCGTAGACCTCTTTGAGAGCGGTTTTGAAGGATTCACATTCCTTTACGCCTGTGGGTAGGGCGTTCCACATTAATGTGGCATCATTTGCTAAACGTGTTTAGTCCCTTGTTTGTGCCGAATCTGATTTGTGGGACTCCCTCTGGTGTTGTGGTTGTGGACTTCACTGACCTTTAGGAAGTATTTCGACAGGTACATGGGTATCTTAGTGGTGTAGTGTATCTTGTAGACCAGGCCCATTGCAAGTTGCTGTACTCTGTCGTCTACTCTAAGCCATCCTAGGTTGTCAAAGTGGGCAGCGGTAAGGTGGGTTTTAGGAGTAAGGTCAAGCAGTAGTCTGACCAGTTTGTTTTGTGATGTTTGTAGCCTTGTTTTTAGGGCCTTTGAGGTGCTTTGGTACCATGAGGTGCAAGCATAGTCATAGTACCCTTGAATGAGTGCTCCTGTTAGAGTCTTCAAGGTATTCTTGTTTACCAGAGAGGAGATCCGGTACAAGAATTTTGTTCGTTGGTTGACTTTTTTTTATTACATTGGATGCCATTTTGTCACAGGAAAGATTTGCCTCTAGGATGGAACCCAGGTAGGTAATTTCATCTTTCCTTGTGACAATATTGTCACCCACTGTAACAGAGAAGCCGTTGGCCTTGCTGAGTTTGTTATTTGATCCAAACAGAATGGACTCTGTTTTAAGCCGTAATGGTTAAGCCTTTGTCGTGTGGTAGTGAAAGGTTAATCTTCTGTAGTGTTTTTTTTATTATCTAATCTGTCATACACTTGTCCTAATATACTAACCTACACTGTAGCACTCAACACTTTGATGAACATTGTTATTCAGCTGATAGAGTTGTGCCCTTCCTGTTGACTTGTCGACGTTGTCGTACAGAACTTGTAAGTCGCTTTGGATAAAAGAGTGAGCTAAATGACAACATGTAAATGTAAATGTAGTGTAGTGAACGGATTAACCCTGTAGTGTGATAGTGAAGGGTTAACCTTATGTAGTGTGGTAGTGAAAGATTAACCTTCTGTAGTGTGATAGTGAAAGGTTAACCTTATGTAGTGTGGTAATGAAAGGTTAACGTAAGGTTATGTATATAACCAAGTTCTATGAATACTGGTGACGCTCAGCGTCATCTGCACGCACTTCACTTCGTGCACGAGCACTGAATAAAAAATTCCACAATGTACCTTTACATCCCAACATTCGTCTGGCAACACCCCTATCCGCTTACCTTCATAAGCAGGTGTGTGGTCACCTACTCGCCTCCTTCCCAAACTTTCACCACAAGGCGAGATCAAGGGCCGCAGTGGCGTCCTGACGCTGAGCGTCACCAGTATTCATAGAACTTGGTTATATACATAACCTTACGTTCTATTTCATACTGGCTGCCGCTCAGCGTCATCTGCACTACAGGAGCTGAGCGGGAGCCTGAAGCTCGACAAATGTACCCCACTGAGGCCCCCCACAACCATCAGACTGGGGAGGACCGAGCCCCCCGACCCTCCCTAATGGAGGATACCCTCCCTATTGGAGGACGGGAGGGAGACGGATCCGACCGTGCGAAGAGGAACTCAAGCAACTCAACGCACAGGGTGAGCAGATCGTGGCTTGACCCCACGACTACGCACACGCACAACCCGCATGCCACCAGGGAACGAACGGAAGGAACAACCCTCGTTACTACCCCCAAAATCACGGAGTCAAGAGCAAACTCAACCCCGTGGCAAGGCCGTAGCAGCGGAGCGCGAAGGAAGACCCAGACCCATTGAAGGGACTGGATCCCCTGGAAAAAGGGGGGCCCGGAGAGGTCAATGACGCCAGGCATCAAGACCCCACCAGGTGGTCACTTAGTGACACCGCCCCCCACATCGCCAGCGTATTCGGATAGGGCCCCTCCAAGAGCGGGCCCTTTCCCCCCAATAGTACACTGCCTGGCACACTGACCCTGCATCACAGGCAGTCAGCATGGCCGTAAAGCACTCAAAAAAGGTTAACCAACGGAAGCAGGCAGCGCACCGGGGAAACCAGGCAGCAGGCTGTAGACCTGAGCCTGGAGCACTACGGACGAGACAGGCGCCAAAGGGGTCAACTGAAAACAGCCCCCCCCCGGCGGAAGGGGCGTATGCTGGCGTTGTTGAGCACCATGACAAAGCCTCCATCAAAAAAAAACCACCCAGAGGGGTCGAGGCAGAGAAGGCTGACACGATTGGCAGACGTCATGAACGTGCAGGGGCACACTCAACCGGGTAACCCGGGAGTTGACTCTGCTCCAACATACCAGGGAATCAACCACCCTCTCGGTACACAGACGGTGGTTGTTCCTATAACCCCTCAAGAAAAAGGGTTATCCCAGGCCTACGGTTTCAACGAAACATTACTTCGGACCGGGCCCGGCGGCTCGGGAAGCACACAGGGTTACCAGAGGAGGTCCAGAAGACCACCCCAACAGCCCCCTCTTTGCCATGCGTGAGAGAGGAGCGAAAGAAAGGAGAACCAGCCCCTTATAATAGTGCCAGGTACAACATGTACCCAACAAAGGGTCTCCATAACGCCTAACCCTGTGACACCCGGGCCGACCCGGCATTTTTCCCCCTGAAAAAAGCGCAAGTCCCTCAGGGTACCAGAACAGCAGATCTGCATCCCCGGCGGACAACGGGTTAACTGACCTGGACCAGCGTGACCAGAACCAGTCCCGTGCCCTAACCACGCCGACATGCCCACTCCAGGAGAGGGGGCAGGAATGCGTGTTGATCTAAAACATGAAAAGAGGGCGCCACCCAGACGGTCCTATTTATACCGCGCTCAGTGGCCCACCCCCAAGGGCGTGAGACCCCTCTACCTATGTTCTGATCTATGCCGTTAATATCCCCCAGATATGAATGAGAATCCGTCGAGACCCAGCAACAGGCTCTCGGAAGAGGAAAAAATCCCCCATCCCAGTTGCCCTATAAAAACGCTGTTTTAATAACAAGCAACCAAGGCGTACTAGCCTCCTGCATGATTCTTAACAGAAACACCCCGAGCCAGCACTATGTATGCGTCGGGACCCAAAACATATCAATGGACAGTCTAACCAGACCCCACATTGATCCTTCAAGGCGCCTGGGAGAACGACAAGAAGGTTGTCGTGCTTCAAATTCTCCACTCTTTTTATTAAAAAAGAAAGAAACACAGACTGACATGAATCCCACGTGACGCAGCCGAGGGTAAATTTTTTTTACATTTTTACATCCCGCCACCCTAACCACAGAGGAGAGACGGAACTCCCCAGAGAGACTTCCCACGTGAGCCATAGATTGAAAAGTCACGGTAACATTGTGACCAACCGACTCAAGTTACACATATATCGAGCGTAGTAGAACAGTTCCTACGCTCTGCCCCGACAACTTGACAACAACAGATCCTACATACGGGTCTAAACTCACGGAAGCCGCCGTCCAATAGAAACGTGCCTAGTGACGTTTGTTATGACGGGGGGAAACCCAAGACTCAACCGCCCGTGATAGGTGCGGAGTCTGGGAAACCCCCCCCCCCCTCCTTGCCAAGCCGCCTAACAGCTTGGCCCTGACCGAATGAAAAGAGATTCCAATACCCCCCTGACCAATCAGAAGAGGGAAGGAGGGGTTTATCCGGTACCCCCTCACAAGCCCAACCCTTGCATACGACAACAACAATAGCCATATGATACCTTCGGTAGCAATGCTAATGAATAGCGCAAGCTAATTCAATGCACGCTAACCACAGACACATCTGTGAACAGGGTTTATAGCAAGACCAAGTTGTGTGTGTGAACCCGACACCCGTATCTATGTTGTAAGACACAGAAAATCTGATAGAGAGAGAGAGCGGCTGAGCCGCGGTACGTTTTCATACGAGCATTACTGCAAACCAACACAATAGTGTTGCAGCTCAATATCACTGTTTAAGCAACAGAGCACACAACTAACTGCTACCTGTTACTGCACAATGTTGTTTCTTCTTTTGATTCTATTATATGTACCACTGTATTGCACATCGTTGCGGGCAAGACCACCCGCATTTCATTGTATACCTGTATGCCGTGATAATTAAAACTCTTGACTTGACTTGACTTGACTTGACTTGACTTAACCTCTACCTTTATGTGGAGATTCAGGTCGAGGCAGAAAAAAATCCTTTTTCAACCGAGTGTAGGCTGCAGGCCTTGCTTAAGCTCCAACATGAAAATAACGTCTAGCACTCCTATCAAACCCATACTAGCGAAAGATTCACACATTGCATCCCCATCATATGTTTGGTGAATAAACACACAGTTTGTTAACAAAAAATACAGTCCCTGTAACTGAGGGGTACAATTCCCTGACTGTATTAATAAGTATGGTATCATTAAACCACTACTGTCTTATGTACATTACTACTGGCCATACAGTACACAGGTATATGATATGAACACCTCCACAATGACACGGTTCCACACAAATCTGGGTTATAATAATATTTATTAGCAGCAATGATAGTATATAACAATACTTTACGTAGAGTCGCGCTTATAAGGCGAAGAATGTGCGTGAGTAAATCAAGAGCGTAAGTCCATTAGAATAGTACGCAGGAGATAATAACTACCACCTGTATCAATAGGAATTATATCTATGGTACACTAGTAGGGCAGCGGGAGATACTAGTAGGGTCCCTCCGGTTGTAGGCCAGCAGGGGGAGGAAATGTTCGAATGCAAACTCTGGATCAACGGGGAATCAATAAGCTCCAGCTACGGGAGTCGGTACATTACTCCCTTGATCGGCAGACGAAAGCAGCAGCTGTAATCCAAGTATGCGTGCAGCATAGGTGAAAGCCAGCCAGCCTCTCCAAGAGACGGGCTCGAGTGATGTTCCTCATGGGTAAATCCCACACAGTAGTGGGTGTAGACGATTCTCCTCCGCTCCAACAGCCACAGGACCAAAGCAATATAATAATAATCCAGCCGGAAAAGGGCTCTGCATTCACCGGTGTAGATTCTCCGGTGCGCGGTACTTCACATTAACTAGGTCGAACTTGACGTTATTCCACTAAGCTCTGACACTTTTACTGTCCTATTCGCATGCGGTTATAAGTGCTCTATTTAGATGCACGGTTGCTCACTTCACTTGGTCGTTGACTCGTGATGAAGGCTTTACGTTTGAGGGTAACGCGTTTCTAGGTTAACTTGACTTTAGGCTAAGTGCTGCTGTATCCACCTGCGACGTATTTATACGTACGGCGAATAATCTAGTACCAGCCTTATTCCTGTCTCGTATTCTTGCGCAGAACCGGGCATGTCCAGGCAAGCCTTGGCGGTGACTTTGAACTAGACCTTGGGGGTATGGCAGTGGCGCCTAGGGGATCGCTTCCAATAGGAGAACGAAATATTATGGTCTGTACTAGGTAAAAGGGATATTCCGTGTATATGTACAAAGAATACACAAGGGATATCAGACGATATACAAATATTATGCAATATATATCAAGTAGTAAATATATATATTCGGTTTAATCTGATCCTTCGTAACAGCCGCCTCCTAATTAGTCCCACCTAATTAGATAAGCAGAGACAGATTAACCGCACTGTCCACTACTCAATGTCCGTTGTGAGGGTAGGGCAGTTCACAAAGTCGGGGGGTCATGGTCGTCATCGAGAGAGTCGGGGAGCCTTGGCAACTCTATCAGCCTCGCCACGGGCCGGGTGTATGTCCGCCCTTGGACGAGCACTTCTGCCGCTCTGACCTTTCCGTCGGCACCAGTGATCACTTTGCTTACGCGGCCGGCCGGCCACGCAGCTCGGGGTAGTGACTGGTCTATGGTCATGACGACTGGACGGGATGAAGGGGGGCTTAGGAGGAAGCGGGCCTGAGACTGCTTTGATCTGTGCTTGGCTGTGCCTCCTCCTCCTCCGTCTGTTTCTCTTGTTTGCTCTGTACCCCGTCTGAGGAGGGGCCGGTTCCGGCCGCCCCGTCAAGGAGTCGCTCGGGGTGCTGGGTTCGAGGTCAGCTACGTCTGGAGCGCAGCTGAGGGGGGTGGAGTTCCGAACTCCCTCTTGTGCCCACGGTTCTCTCACAGGCCTCTCGCTTAATGTCAATAGCCTCTCAACGGGCTGTACGAGGGAGTGGCCGGTGTCGCTCGCCTTTGTGTGTAGGCAGCGTGTAGACGTGGGTTGACTGTCAAGTCCGTAGAGGGGGCCCTGGAGCGTCCACCCCAGTCGGGTCTGAACCGCGACTGGGCATCCTTTGGGTCCGATGTGGGCCGCCTCAATTGGGAGAATGAGGTCCGCGTGGTCGGAGCCGATGAGCAGGGTCGGTGTGGCGCCGTCGATAAGCGGTATAGGTAGTTGACGTAGGTGCACATACTTCGCCATCAGCTGTGGGATGGGGTAGGTGTACTGTGATAGGCCTATGTCGTGGCTGGTGAAGACGTTGGTTATACTATACTGCTTCTCGGGCTGGTCCACCGTTGCTATCTTGAAGGAGACCTTCTCACCTTTTATGGTCTTCTGGTCCCTTCTGATGGTGCGTATTGTCATGGTACCTTTGGCACCCCGCAGGCCCAACTGGGCTGCTGCGGAAGCAAGGAGGAGAGTCTTTTCAGACCCGTCGTCCAGGACGGCGTAAGTGTCCAGGACCTTGTCCTCGTAGCTCAGGAGCACTCTGACCACTTTGATGAGCACTCGGGGGGTCCCGCTATGCTGGTCAATGTGGAGCACTCCTGTTGGTCGGTTGCTTTGGGTCTTCTGGAGGGCCCCGCACCGTGCTGCGCGGTAAGCGGCGCCCGCCTGGGCCGCCTCACGCCACTGTTCAACTTGGGCGGGGTTCAGTGTCTTATATTCGGCGCACTGTGCCATCCAGTGTCCGCCGTCGCAGTAGGTACAGTAGGGGGCGGTCTGGTGGCTCTTCGGTACTGGTGCCACCGCCTCGGCATGGTACATTACCGCAACGGGCCCACTCTGTTGTCCTGGCTGACGCCTGTTGATGTCATGCAGGACCTCCAAGTGGGCGCCACCGCACCTGCTGCACTTCTTCTTCAAGCGGCACTCAGCTGCCATATGGCTGCGCGCGCAGCGGAAGCAGCGGCGGTGGTCCTTGATCCACTGACTCACCTCATCCGTGGTCAGCTTCCCGAAAGTGTCGCATTGATACAGCCGATGTTCTCCTTCACAGTACTGGCATTCAATCTTCCACTCCTCTTTCGTCGAGGGGGTGTTGTGGTTCTTGTGCTGCGGTACTGATTCGGCTTGGTGCATAACGGTCACCGACCGGCGGTTATCATTTAATCCCCGAGGTCCTGGTCTTGGGCTTGGTCCACTCCATACGAACGTGTCCAGTCGTAAGCTGCTGACCTCCCTGGCGAGGAACTCAGACAGGTCTAGGAGGGATGCCTCTGGGCCGTTGGGGTCACGGTGGTCTCTCTGCCGCCGAAAACGCTCTTGTCGGGCGGGAGGGAGCTTCTCTAATATTCTCTCTACATTAGAGTTAGCGTACAGTTCGTATATCCCTTTTTCCTTTTGGGACCCCAGCATCCCTACCAGGGACTGTACCTTGATAGAGAGGTCATCTAATGCTCTGTTGTCTCTGGCTGGGGGGAGACGGTCAATGTCTCTTATCTCCTGTATCACGTAGTCCCATATGCGTCCATAACGTTGGTCGAGGGCTACTAGAGCCGCGGTGTATGGGGTAGTAGAGTTGGAATATGCCAGCGCTATATTGTGCGCTCTGGGCACCTTCAGGTGCTTGAGTAGGATAGCATACTTGTACGTTTCATCCGGTACATCGGACATCATTGTCTCTAAGCACATTCGTAGCTCTGTGTACTGTGCTCTGTTCTCGTGTGTGAAGTCCGGGAACGTCGGTGTGCCAAGGTACGATGCCATGGATGGCTGGCACATCGGTGAGCGTTGGGGGAGAGGCCTCCTGGGCGAGTCTCCCCGTGCGTGTCGTCTTGGGCTGGTACTTGGTGGGTACCGAAGGTCTGGTACCCAGGTGCTGTTCCTCGGGGCTGGCGGTGCGTCAAACTCACCCGTGAGTTGAGTCGGGGGTTTGTAGCGCAGTGCCTCGGGGCTGACGTCTGAGCTGTACTGGACCTCCTGGTCCAGAGTACGTTGCTGCTGGTCGGGGCTGTACTGGGTCTCCTGGTCCAGAGTACGTTGCTGCTGGTCGGCTTGACATTCCTCCTCTTCCTCCTCCTCTTCCTCTGCTAGGTCCTGGAGTCTTCTGTTCAGTCTCTCGGCGTGGTCCGGTTCTTCCCGGTTGCTGGGTCTCGTATGGACCGGCCGGGGAGGGGGTTCGGAGACGTGGACAGGATCCTCCTGTTGGCGGGGTCCCGGGTCGCTTGGTCGGGTAGGGGAATGTGTCCTAGACCCGTGTCGTGACGATCTCCGGGAGTGAGGGGGTGTCGCCATGGCAATCAATTTGTCCATCATCTGCGCCTGCAGGCGGTCGCGCTCTGCCTCGCGCTGGGCATGGGCGGTGTAACTGAGGGGTACAATTCCCTGACTGTATTACTAGATATGATACTTACTACTACTACCTTTGTACTTAATATTCGGCCACCCAGTACACGGCATAAATATATTATCATGAACACTCTCACGTAGATGAAACGGATCCAACACAAATGTACGAATTAGAAACAGGTCTTTATTTCCTACACAGCGATGGTGTGTAGAATAAACACTTAATCACTTAATTACATTTATGAATTGAAATAGTATGCACTTTTATGGCAAGGAGTATTCGTCGGTATATCAATAGATAATGTCCAATCTCTGAAGGCGCAGGTGGTAAATATACGACCTGGAATAGTTAAGGAATAACAGCAATGATACTTTAATGATTATAGGCTGGATACACTAGAGGGGGTTAATCCGGTCGCTTGTAAGCCGACAGGAGTAGGAGGGGGGGGGGGTAGAATCCAGCTGCCTCGTCCGGCCAAGGGTATCCCAGGTGAACCCACTGTAGTGCCGTTCAATGCGCCGGCGATCCTTGGACCACAGATGAAAGCAGGTGGACTCTTTGTGGGCCGGCTCTCTCCGGTCCACGGGGGAGAGATGTGGAGAGACCTCGTCTTGCAGAGCGTCTCCTCACCTTGCGTCCTCTCCAGGGGGGGGGGGTTCCAACACACGGTAGTGTCGGGGGTCTTTATCCATAGAATAATCAAAGTATCCAAAGCATAATCCGTGCTTGGGAAGGCGGGCTGTCGTCGGTAGAATAATCCGGTATACAGGTCCACTCGCTCGTCGGCTCTGGGGCTCCTCGGGTGCAGCTTCACATAGGGTCAACCACCCTGGGTAAGCAGCCAGTTCTCTGCCCGAAACGATGGGGTACTGACTACGGTAGTATTCTCACCGCACGAAGCACTATATATTAACAGACTATTATTAGCTTAATAGACTACGTCCAACTCGACGATATAGTGCCAAATATGACTATTCAAATATTAATATACACGATGTCTCAATACCGATGGTAGGCCGAACTTGGCCTTACTCCCACACGTGGCATCGCGGGGAGGCTTTACGTCTGTGACTCTATTGGAGGGTAAGAAACTGGACTGAAAAGAAAGTCCTACTTTAGTAGCGCAGTATATATACGCACTATGAACAAATAGTCCCATTAGTGGTGCGGTAGCCAAATTCCTACGCGGAACTAGGACTTGTTCGTACATGTCGAGCGGTACGTTTGAACTGGGTCTGAGGGGTATGGCAGCCTGGCACCAAGGTCTCGACCAATAGTAGAATGGAGACTATTATGGGATGTTCAGTAGGCTAGAATGGATATTCAATGCATATTGTACAAGGAATATACAAGGGATATCAGGGAATATTAGAGAATATACAAATACAATTAAATATATATATATAAATAAATATATATATTCGGTTTAATCTGGCCCTTCACAACAGCCACCCCCTGAATAGGTCCCAGACCTAATCAGTTAAACGGAGACAGATTAATCGCGTTGTCTATTTACACATAAGGGTTTGCTGTAGGGGTCAGTCAACTTCACAAAGTCATAGGGTTGTAGGGTCATGGTCATCATCGATTGTGTCTGGGAGTCGAGGCAGTTCTATGAGCCTTGCCACGGGACGGGTGTAAGTGCGACCCTGGACGAGCACTTCAGCTGCTCGGACCTTGCCGTCGGCACCGGTGATCACTTTGCTTACGCGGCCGGCCGGCCACATAGCTCTGTGCAGTGATTGATCAATAATCATGACGACTGTTCCTTCTGTCAAATTGTCTCTCTCCTTTACCCACTTCTGGCGGGTCTGTAGAGACGGTAGGTAGTGCAGTAGGAAACTGTTCCAAAACTTGTCGGCTAATACTTGGCTGTACCTCCACATTCGTCGGCCGTTCGCTTCTTCAGGCCGGTACATTGTCTGGGGTAATGTGGGATCTAGCCGCCCCATCAGGAGTGTGTTGGGGGTAACTGGGTCGATATCCGCCACATCACTGGAGACATATCCGAGGGGCTTCGAGTTAAGTACTCCCTCAATCTCCGTGAGGACTGTCAATAGGACTTCTTCCGCCACAGTCTGGGCCCCAAGTACTGCGTACAGGGCTGTCTTTATGGAGCGCACTTCTCGTTCCCAAGTGCCACCGAAGTGGGGTGCGTTTGGGGGGTTGAATTGGAAATCAACCTGTGCTGGAGCGAGGTGGGTCTTAAGTTCTGGGCCCATAGCTTGGAAGCTCTCTCTCAGCTCTCTTTCGCCGCCTTTAAAGTTTGTCCCATGATCGGACAATAGGGTAGACGGTCTTCCTTTCCGTGATATGAATCTACGGAAGGCCATAAGGAATGAGTCTGTGCTCATGGTCGGGAGAAGCTCGATGTGTATCGCTCTGGTGGTCATGCATTTGAATACAATACCCCACCGCTTCTCGGTTCCTCTTCCTTTCTTTATGTGCAGCGGGCCAAAGCAGTCCATACCCGTTGAGTGGAATGGCTTGTCACCGATTCGGAGGCGACATGGAGGAAGGTCAGCCATCCTTGGTATGCTGGGCTGCGCGCGCCACTTGCGGCAGTCTAGACATGTTCGTTGGAAGCGTCGTACCGCCTCTCTTCCTTGTAGGATCCAGTAACGACGTCTGATTTCCGCGAAGACTCTTTCTGCTCCTGCGTGATGTACATCCTCATCGTATTTCTTTATAATCAGCTCTGTGACCTTGTGTCGGCTGTTCAATACGATCGGGTATTTAATGTCATCCGGTAGATTGGGGGCTCTGCGTAGGCGACCACCCACTCTGATGAGGGTGTGAGCGTCGCTCTCGGGGGCCAGGTGAATTAATCTGCTGGACGGGCTTTCCTCCCTGTAGACAGGCCAATTCATCGGGGAACGAGTCTCTCTGGGCTCGCTGCAGTAGAAGCAATTCTGCTTCCTCGTAGTTAGCCGCTGACATATCAGCGGGGGACTTGCACTCCGGGTGGTACCGCAGGAATGTTCTTTGTTGTGCACTCTCTATGGACGTGCAATCGTTTATGTTAGGGTCGGTGGAGGCTACGGTGCTCAATCCACAGAACACAGACTTCTTAATTTCCACCTCCTCTGGACTTGCTTCCCTCGGGATAGGCATGGGCCACTGTCCTTCCGGGAGTCTTAGGAATGCGGGGCCGTCACTGTAGACATTGCGACGGGTGAGGTCATCCAGTGGCATCCCCCGGGTGATGACGTCAGCTGGGTTCTGTTTTGTATCAACGTAGCGCCACTCTGTTTCTCCGGTTAACTCTTCGGTTAAGTCTTGAATCTCGGTGACTCTGACTCCCACGAAGACTTTGTACTTGCATGAGTCCGATTTGATCCAGGCGAGTACCGTCGTGGAATCTGACCACAGGATTGTTCTAGACACCGGTATGGTGAGCTCACGTTGGATGAGCGTGGCTAGGTGCGCTCCGGCTAGGGCTGCGCAGAGCTCTAGACGTGGGATAGATTGTTGCTTGCGTGGGGCTATTCTCGAGCGGGCGAGGACAAATGCTGTGTAGATCTCTCCCCCTTGGTCTTGGGCCCGCAAGTAGGCTACTGATCCGTATGCGACCTCTGAGGCGTCACTGAAGACGTGTAAGTCCATTTTACATGTCTCTGGCCTCACCTTGGGTGGGAAGTAGCTTCGACGCATATTAACGCCTGGGAGTGAGTGGAGCTCCATCTCCCACTCTCTCCAGGTGGATCCAAGGTGTGCGGGAATGGGGTCGTCCCAGCCCTGGTCCTTGTCCCACAATGCTCGTACAATCATTTTTGCCCTGGTGGTGTACGGTAGAATACATCCTAGCGGGTCATATTGTCGGGCGAGTGTTGTGTACACACTCCGTCTGGTGGTCGGCGCCGCCGCCGGCCTTCCCTGCTCCGTAGTCAGGGGCTTGTGTCTGTAGTGAAGCGAATCTGTTTTGAATCGCCACACCAATCCCAGGGTCATCTCCTGGGCTTCTCCCGGGATTGTAGCCATCCAGGTCTCGCTGCTGGCTGCCTTGTCCTCGGAGGAGAGGCTGCGCAGTACTTGCGGATCGCTGCTGGCCCACTGCCTGAGATCAAAGCCGCCTTTGATCAATGAGGCGCGGAGTTTAATCAGGAGAGCCTCGGCTTCTTCCTGGGTTGAAAGGCTTTGTAGACAGTTGTCTACATAGAAGCTGTTCTTTACGCTGTGTCGGACCTCTTCGTCCGCTGCTGGGTCCTCTGCTACATGTTTCTGTAGTGCAAATGTCGCACAGCAGGGGCTGCACGTCGTTCCGAAGGGGAGGACTTCCCATTGGTAGATGGCTGGGTGCTCATCTCCTGGCTTCTCTCTCCATAGGAACCGTAACAGGGGCTTGTCCGCCTCTACTAATCTCACCTGCAGGAACATTCCTTTAATGTCCCCGCTGATGGCCACCTTTTCCTGGCGGAAGCGGAGTAGAACGCCGAGTAGGGAGGGGCCGAGTGTGGGACCGGGCAGTAACTCTTTATTCAGATTTTGGGATCCGATCTGGTAGCTGCAGTTAAATACTATGCGGTCTTTACCGTTGTGATGGACCTTGTGGTGGGGCACGTACCACGATTCAGTGGTCTGGTCAGCCTCTTTAATGTCCATCTTTGTGACGTGTCCCGCTGTGATGAGCTTCTCAATCTCAGCGCGGTATACACTCTCTTGGGCGGGGTTCTTGGCTAAGCGCCGCTCCGTGTTCAGCAGGTACCGTTCTATGGCGTCTGTCTTGGCGTGGAAAGTAGGCATTCCTTCTCGCCGCAGGAGTGGCGTGGCGTATCTCAACACGCCGTTGACCGGGACTCTCTTGGTCCCTGTCTCGAGGAGGTGAATGGCGTAAATGTCATCTTTAGAGCGAATGTCTTTCTTTCCATTCTTAAAGGGCATTTGTTCCAAGCTCCATAGCCGCTCTACGTGTTGCAGGAGTGCGGTTTCTCCCTCTGTGACTCGGGAGTGGAGACATCTAGTGGCTGTACTTCGGTTGAGAGATTTGGCGAGCGGGCCTTGGAGAGTCCATCCCAAACGGGTCTCGACTGCTGCAGGACAGCCTCGGGGTCCGGTATGAACCCGGTCTATCGGGACAATGAGGTCTGCATGGTCGGAGCCTATCAACAGGGTCGGCATAGCATTGTCTATGAGCGGGATCGGTAACTTGCGCAGATGTGCATATTTCTCCATCAGCTTGGCGACGGGGTATGTGTACCGCGACAGTCCTATTTCTTGGCTGGTGAAAGCGTCTGCAATCTGGTACCGTCGCTCAGGCTGGCCGCTTGCTGCGATAGAGAATGAGACATTCTCGCCCTTTATCGTCTTCAAATCTCGTCTTATTGTCCGAATTGTCATTTGGGTTTCGCTTCCCCGCAGCCCTAGCTGGGCCGCAGCGGAGGCGAGCAGCAGGGTCTTCTCTGACCCGTCATCGAGGACGGCGTAAGTGTCCAGGACTTTATTCTGGTAGCTTAGTGTCACACGCACTACTTTTAGGAGTACTCGGGCTCCACTGCTGCTGGCGGGATCGATGTACATGACGCTCGCTTTGCGGCTGGATGGTGCAGGTGAAGGGCGCCGTCTGTTACTGTCGTGAAGTATGTCCAGATGGGCTCCATCGCACTTGGTGCACCTTTTCTTTAAGCGGCATTCGGCTGCCATGTGTGAGCGCGCACAGCGAAAACAGCGCTTGTTGGACTTTATCCATTGACCTGCTTCCTCCGCGTTCAGCTTGGGGAAGGAGTCACATTGCGCTAGCCAGTGTTCTTTCTCACAGTAGGGGCACACTATCTTCCACTTCTCCGTTCTGGAGGGGGTACTGTGGCTCCTGCTGCTCGGTACTGACTCCGATTGGTGCATCACAGTCACCGATCTTCTTCCATCATTTAGTCGTCTGGTTCCTTCTCTGGAGCCAGGGGTGCTCCGTCCGAATGTATCTAGCCGTAGGCTGCTGACTTCTCTCGCCAGGAAGTCTGCTAGATCGAGGAGGTTCGGTTCGGGGCCATTCGGGTCTCTGTGGTCCCTCTGCCGCCTAAAGCGCTCCTGACGAGCGGGCGGCAGCTTCTCCAGGATCCTTTCCACATTTGAGTTGGCGTAAAGTTCATACTTCCCCTTTTCTCTTTGCGCTCCCAACATCCCTACCAGGGACTGCACTCTGATGGACAGGTCGTCCAGTGCTCGATTGTCTATTGCTGGGGGTAAGCGGTCGATGTGTCGGATCTCCTGGATCACGTAATCCCATATGCGCCCATACCTCTGGTCCAATGCTACCAGCGCTGCTGTGTATGGGGTGGTGGAAGTCGCGTAGGCGAGCGCTATATTATGTGCGCGGGGCACCTTTAAGTGCTGCAGTAGGATGGCGTATTTGTGGCGTTCATCCAATACATCCACCAACATGGTCTCCAGACACATGCGGAGTTCTGTATACTGGGCCCGGTTCTCTTGGGTGAAGTCGGGTACCATAGGCGTGCCAATGTATGACGCTGACTGTGGATACATCGGTGAGCGTTGGGGGAGAGGCCTCCTAGGCGAGTCTCCTCCCGCTCCTTGGTATGGGCTGGTACCGGCAGTGTACCATGGCCCGCTTGTCCAGGTGCTGTTCCTCGGTGCGGGTCGTGCGTCGTGCTCACCCGTGTATAGAGTCGGGGTTCTGTAGCGCAGCTCCGCGGGAGTATAGCCTGGGCTGTACCGGACCTCCTGGTCCGGTAGAGTACTGTGCTGTCTTCGGGCGCGGTTCTCCTCCTCTTCCTCTTCGTCTTCAGTTAGGTCATCCAGTGCTTGTAGTCTCTGGTTTAGCCTCTCCACAGGATATGCTGCTCCTTCCCGGTTGCTAGGTCTCGCTTGGACCGGTGGGGGGAGGTGGTCTGTGGGGGGTATAGACCTCGTCTGTTGGTCAAGTTCAGGGTTGTTTACTCGGCTAGGGGATGCCGCCCTGGAGGTGTGTCTAGACGAGTTCCTGGAGCCTCTGGCGGAGGGAGAGGGTGTTGTCCGTCTGATCAGCTGTTCTATTAGTTGCGCTTGTTGTCTGTCGCGCTCTGCGTCCCGTAGAGCACCAGCAGCTGCTCGCTGGCTGTCTGCTCGGTCTCGGGCCACATTTTCTTCCATCTGAATGCGTCTTATTTCCAGGCGTATGTGCTCTTCTTCGCTCCGTTGCTGTAGCTGCAATCGATCGCGTTCACCCTGGAGTCTATCGCGTTCAGTAGAGGCTTTCAGGCTGACGAGGAATGCCTGCTGTAGGGTCCTCTCTGCCTCGCTGGGAGAAGGCGGTTGTATAGGGGAGCCTTCCCTCGGGGTACTCCTTGCGGAGCCTTGGAGCTCTATCTCCACGGTGCTCTCCCCGTCTTCTTCCGTGCCGAGTTCTCTCTCGGTAGCGTTGTATTCCTCCCGGGACTCATCGGGGACTACTTCTTCAGTACTGGCGGGGTGTGAAGTCATGTCTGGTTCCCACTGGTCCCCACCGTGAACTTGGTCAGTTACATTAGAGCCCGTAGGGGCCTCTATGGTCGGGGTAGTCTGGGCGTTGGGGTTAGACATACTTTTACTTTCTAGTTTTACCGCGTTTACTGTTAGTAGAAGACTAGGTTGTTGACTGACAGCGTAAGCCTCTAAGTACTGAGGGAGCCGTCGTTCGCGCTGCGGGCGTTGGTTAGGAGGATCGTTTCGTGGAGTGTTCATCATAGGCCATTTCAATATTAATAACACTATATTAATATTACACTAATTACCCTCCGGCTCGAAGGACCAATTGTAACTGAGGGGTACAATTCCCTGACTATTACTAGATATGATACTTACTACCACTACCTTTGTACTTAATATTCGGCCACCCAGTACACGGCATAAATATATTATCATGAACACTCTCACGTAGATGAAACGGATCCAACACAAATGTACGAATTAGAAACAGGTCTTTATTTCCTACACAGCGATGGTGTGTAGAATAAACACTTAATCACTTAATTACATTTATGAATTGAAATAGTATGCACTTTTATGGCAAGGAGTATTCGTCGGTATATCAATAGATAATGTCCAATCTCTGAAGGCGCAGGTGGTAAATATACGACCTGGAATAGTTAAGGAATAACAGCAATGATACTTTAATGATTATAGGCTGGATACACTAGAGGGGGTTAATCCGGTCGCTTGTAAGCCGACAGGAGTAGGAGGGGGGGGGGGGGTAGAATCCAGCTGCCTCGTCCGGCCAAGGGTATCCCAGGTGAACCCACTGTAGTGCCGTTCAATGCGCCGGCGATCCTTGGACCACAGATGAAAGCAGGTGGACTCTTTGTGGGCCGGCTCTCTCCGGTCCACGGTGGAGAGATGTGGAGAGACCTCGTCTTGCAGAGCGTCTCCTCACCTTGCGTCCTCTCCAGGGGGGGGGGGTTCCAACACACGGTAGTGTCGGGGGTCTTTATCCATAGAATAATCAAAGTATCCAAAGCATAATCCGTGCCTGGGAAGGCGGGCTGTCGTCGGTAGAATAATCCGGTATACAGGTCCACTCGCTCGTCGGCTCTGGGGCTCCTCGGGTGCAGCTTCACATAGGGTCAACCACCCTGGGTAAGCAGCCAGTTCTCTGCCCGAAACGATGGGGTACTGACTACGGTAGTATTCTCACCGCACGAAGCACTATATATTAACAGACTATTATTAGCTTAATAGACTACGTCCAACTCGACGATATAGTGCCAAATATGACTATTCAAATATTAATATACACGATGTCTCAATACCGATGGTAGGCCGAACTTGGCCTTACTCCCACACGTGGCATCGCGGGGAGGCTTTACGTCTGTGACTCTATTGGAGGGTAAGAAACTGGACTGAAAAGAAAGTCCTACTTTAGTAGCGCAGTATATATACGCACTATGAACAAATAGTCCCATTAGTGGTGCGGTAGCCAAATTCCTACGCGGAACTAGGACTTGTTCGTACATGTCGAGCGGTACGTTTGAACTGGGTCTGAGGGGTATGGCAGCCTGGCACCAAGGTCTCGACCAATAGTAGAATGGAGACTATTATGGGATGTTCAGTAGGCTAGAATGGATATTCAATGCATATTGTACAAGGAATATACAAGGGATATCAGGGAATATTAGAGAATATACAAATACAATTAAATATATATATATAAATAAATATATATATTCGGTTTAATCTGGCCCTTCACAACAGGCGGCGTCGCGCGCTGCTTCGCGCTGGGCATTGGCGGCGTCACGCTGCGCATTGGCGGCGGCGTGCTGCGCCTCGGCGCGGCTTCTTTCAATGTTCTCTTCTGTCTGAAGGCGTCTGGTCTCCAGTCTTATGCGGTCGTCGTCACTCCTTTGTTGCGCCTGGAAGCGCTCTCGCTCGGTTGCAGAATGTTCGCGTTCACTGAGGGCTTGCGCTTGGAGTTGCGCGTGAAGGCGCTCTCGTTGGTCTGCAGCTCGTTCGCGCTCGGTGGAGGCTGCCAGGGTGGCGATGAGTGCCTGCGCCAGCATCTTGTCCGCTTCGCTGGGGGAAGACACAGGCGGAGGTGATCGGCTTCTGGCAGTGCTCGTTGGAGATCCGTTCTCCTGTCGCGCTCCGAGGAGGTCCATCTCCTGGGTGTGCGTCTCTTCTGGTAGTGGGTCGGGTTCCGTCCCTGGAGGGCTTTCTTTATCCTGGAGCTCTCCGGGGACTACCTCGTTGGCGTCGGCGGGGGGTAAAGTCATGTCAGGTCCCTCCTGGTCCCCCCCGTGAGCTTGGTCAGTTACGTTAGAACCCACTAGGGTCTCTACTGGCGGGGTCGCCTGGTCGGTAGGGTTTGACATACTTTGACTATCTGCTTTATTTATTTTATCCGTACTTAACTTCTTTATAAAGCTAGGTAGTAGACTGTCAGCGTAGTCCTCTAGGGAAAGAGGTGGCTGCTGTCTGCGCTGCGGGCGATCTAGTTTAGGAGAACCGTTTGTGGAGTGTTCATCATCGGCCATGTTAATATTAATATTATATTAATATTACGCTAATTACCTTCCGGCTCGAAGGACCAATTGTAACTGAGGGGTACAATTCCCTGACTGTATTAAATAAGTATGGTATCATTAAACCACTACTGTCTTATGTACATTACTACTGGCCATACAGTACACAGGTATATGATATGAACACCTCCACAATGACACGGTTCCACACAAATCTGGGTTATAATAATATTTATTAGCAGCAATGATAGTATATAACAATACTTTACGTAGAGTCGCGCTTATAAGGCGAAGAATGTGCGTGAGTAAATCAAGAGCGTAAGTCCATTAGAATAGTACGCAGGAGATAATAACTACCACCTGTATCAATAGGAATTATATCTATGGTACACTAGTAGGGCAGCGGGAGATACTAGTAGGGTCCCTCCGGTTGTAGGCCAGCAGGGGGAGGAAATGTTCGAATGCAAACTCTGGATCAACGGGGAATCAATAAGCTCCAGCTGGGAGTCGGTACATTACTCCCTTGATCGGCAGACGAAAGCAGCAGCTGTAATCCAAGTATGCGTGCAGCATAGGTGAAAGCCAGCCAGCCTCTCCAAGAGACGGGCTCGAGTGATGTTCCTCACGGGTAAATCCCACACAGTAGTGGGTGTAGACGATTCTCCTCCGCTCCAACAGCCACAGGACCAAAGCAATATAATAATAATCCAGCCGGAAAAGGGCTCTGCATTCACCGGTGTAGATTCTCCGGTGCGCGGTACTTCACATTAACTAGGTCGAACTTGACGTTATTCCACTAAGCTCTGACACTTTTACTGTCCTATTCGCACGCGGTTATAAGTGCTCTATTTAGATGCACGGTTGCTCACTTCACTTGGTCGTTGACTCGTGATGAAGGCTTTACGTTTGAGGGTAACGTGTTTCTAGGTTAACTTGACTTTAGGCTAAGTGCTGCTGTATCCACCTGCGACGTATTTATACGTACGGCGAATAATCTAGTACCAGCCTTATTCCTGTCTCGTATTCTTGCGCAGAACCGGGCATGTCCAGGCAAGCCTTGGCGGTGACTTTGAACTAGACCTTGGGGGTATGGCAGTGGCGCCTAGGGGATCGCTTCCAATAGGAGAACGAAATATTATGGTCTGTACTAGGTAAAAGGGATATTCCGTGTATATGTACAAAGAATACACAAGGGATATCAGACGATATACAAATATTATGCAATATATATCAAGTAGTAAATATATATATTCGGTTTAATCTGATCCTTCGTAACAGTCCCCCTTTAGGAGGGACTCTTTATTTTCCAACAAAAATCATAGAGGGGCCGGGAAGGGAACAGGGGGGGACCACAGAGGGAAAAAGTCAACTGAAGTCTTAGCGACGCCTGCCACGAGCGGCTCGGGGCTTCCCACCCCGTGGAGCCCCGGAAGGACGGTAAACGATTGGCGACTGGTCTCGACGATCCCTACCGTCACCTCCGGGCATAGATGGGCCGGCTGCAGTGGCGGAGGCACCCTCTCTCCTCCTGGCCTTCTTCGCTGAAGGTCCAGCAGTGGCGGTGGTAGCAGCGGCGGCCACGGCGGAGGAATCTCGACGACGCGGTGGCCGTCTGACTCCACCGGCAACATCGGGCGGGGGGAAATGAGGTTGGAGCACGGAGCGCTCCTCCTGCATCTCCCTGCAGGTTGAGGTCATCAGATGCAGTGCCGACCCGAAAAGTCCAGCCTCGGAGAGGGGTGCCATCAGAAGGGGAGTCCTCTTCTTCTCCGGCACACGCGCCTGCTCCAGCCAAAGGTGGCGCTGGATCAGAGTGACCAGGGCGCGCACTTTCCCAGCGGCTATAGCCTGCGGCTGAATCAGATGCAGGATAGCTCCTGCCGACTGGGCGAGCTGATCATGCTGTAAATCAGTCAGCTCCGTGCCGCCCGTCAATATCCCAGACATGAATCTCGCCAGCTGCGCGATGTTAGAAGTGGCAGCTAGAGATTGTGTTCCGGAGATAAATGACTGGTCGCTCCAAAATGCCAACCGCCTCGCCGATTTTTCCCTTGGGGAACCGGCTTCCGTAACGGCTCCCACACCACCTCAGGACAAAGGAGCGCCGCCATCGGCCTATCAAGCCATGGCACGCCCTCCTTCATGCCGTCTACCAAACCCGCCACCCGCGTGACTTGCACGTAGGCGGGAGTAAGGCCCATGATGTGGGAGACCACCTGGCCCTGACGGACGTAGGCCGCCATTGAGGGGAAAAATGGGTAGACAACGTCCACCCCTCTCACCGGGCGACGTTGCCATAGATGACCTATGAGATCGTCAGGGACAGGAACAGGCAGTGGCTGCGGCAGCGGCACGCCGTTTGCGACTGCCGCCGCCGCCATGAGCTCGGGGAACAAAGCACGCAGTTCCCCCTGCATACTTTCCTCCTCCGAGCCCGCGTCCCTCACATACAGCAGACTACTGGTTAAGGAGCCACATTCTGATGTGGCTGATAGCAGGGCATCCCGCCGCCGAGTCAGAGGTTCTGACCCAACATCTGCGGACGAGGAACCCCAAGGAGACATCTCACCCCCCTCCAGTGTTACCTGGACAGGCAGGGGACATGTCTCCACCGGGCCTTCAAACAAGAACCCGTCCGCCTCTATCATGTAGTCCTCTGTCTCCATCAGGCATGTAGAGACCGACGCATCCTCATCCGGCTCCAGCAACTCACCAAAACCAGGCCGTTCGCGTCTGCAAGCCACCATATTGCAACGGGAGCGAGCTGACGCAAAAAGTTTGCGTCTCAAATCCCCCGCAACCAAAAGAGCCGGCCGCCCAACAGCGGACGACTCCCCGGAAGCAGATGAACCAGAGCCGGAACCAGGCCATCGCACAGGAGACGGCACTGGTGCACCAGCTCCTTGGAGAGGCAAACTACCCATCGGACGCCTACCGGGCGTGGCTGCCGACCACGAGAGAGGCCTCAACCCCGCTCCAAGACGCACGACAGAGGCGGCGATGGAGAACCGCTGGTGAAGAGTAGCGTTGCGAGCGCGACCCTCCGAAGTAGACATTATGACTTAGCTTTTTTCTTTCGAAATATATGAGAGAAGAAAAAAGCAAGAAAATATGTAAACACGTCTCAACTTTCTTCAGCTAACAACCTTGTCAAGTGTGGGATCTACCGAAGGCACTTCCTTTTTTTTTTTTTATTTTTTTTATTATTGCAAAACAAAACTTATTAAAAGTCAGTACTCAACACACAATGTATAATGAAACTTTCAGTAAAGGTGGTTAAAATATATGCAAGTACAGAAACAGGATAAAACAAAAATAGTCAATAATAACATTTTAACCGTATACAGTGTATATCCAGCGAAGTTACAATTATATAAATGTTAGTATATAATATACCCCTAATACCTATTTTCTAAAACCCTACACACATATGCTCCAGCTCAAACCCCCCCCTCCCGGACCCCCTCTTGGATAGTACCTCCATTATCCCTCACTCCTAACCAGACATCACCATTATAGGCTAGCTTTTATTCTCTCCACCACTTCTAACCACATTGACATTTTGGATTCATTGAGCCCCAGAATTCTTGCTGTAGATATTTCTTGATATATCACATCGAGATATGTAAGAAACCACACTTTCCGGCAAATTTTTTCCGGTTGAAACCAACGTGATGCGATCAGTTTTTTAGCTACTGTGATACCCGATAAAACCAATCTTTTTAGTTGTGGATTCACTGCAAACTCAAAAACATCATTCAATAGCCGAAGGCACTTCCTTGTGGTGAAAGTGAAGAAGGAGGCGAGTAGGTGACCACACACCTGCTTATGAAGGTAAGCGGATAGGGGTGTGGCCAGACGAATGTTGGGATGTAAAGGTACATTGTGGAATTTTTTATTCAGTGCTCGTGCACGAAGTGAAGTGCGTGCAGATGACGCTGAGCGGCAGCCAGTATGAAATAGAACCTTCTGTAGTGTTGTAGTGAAAGGTTAACAAGTTTCAAGTTTCAAGTTTCAAGTTTCTTTAATAGTTGTCATACAGAAGTACAGAATACTTTTGTACAAAATGCTTCTTACTGTTGCGCTCCAGAGACTGTGCAAGACAAGATAAGTATGAAATAAAAACATAGTAAAATTAGAAGTAAAAAAAAGAGGTCACAGTGTTCAGTTTAGACATATGTACAATGTTCGATGCAGAATAGACGTAGTTACCATACAATATACAATACTGTGCAGTGTACTAATATACAATACTATATAGTGCAAGGCAGAAATGGAGAAATGGGACGAGGTGCAATTTAGGTACAATTCACAGTAGGTGTACGAGTTGTAGTGCAAATCCTTTATCAATAAATATAAAGTGTAAGTGTGTTTGTGTGATCTAAAGTGTGGAGAGTGGGTGCTGCAGTGTGTTGTTTGTTTGAGTGAGTGTGTGCGTGTGGGTGTGTGTGCTGTGTGCATTTGATGGTTGTTGCATAGTGATTATTGTTCGTTTAGCGATTATTGTTAGTTTAGCAGCCTGATGGCCTGGGGATAGAAGCTTCTTCTGAGTCTTTCTGTGCTCGCCTTAAGACTCCGGTATCGCTTGCCTGACCGCAGCAGTTCAAAGAGGCAGTTGTTCGGGTGGCTCGAGTCCTTAATAATTCTCTTAGCCTTCCCCTTGCACCGCTTGATGTAAATGTTCTGGATGGTGGGAAGCCCCCCTCCAATTGTGCGTTCGGCTGAACGTGTCACTCTTTGTAGTCTGCTACGGTCTTGTGCAGTGCTATTCCCAAACCAGGAGGTGATGTTGCCGGTCAGGATGCTCTCTATTGTACATGAGTAGAAGTTCCTAAGGATCTTCTGACTGACTTGGAACTTCCTTAGGCGCCTGAGGAAGTAGAGGCGTTGTCGTGCCTTCTTCACAACACTGTCAATGTGTGTGGTCCATGTCAAGTCCTCGGATATGTGGGCTCCGAGGTACTTGAAACTGTTCACTCTCTCAACCGGTGCCCCGTCGATGCTGAGGGGGCTGTAGTCCTTGACCCCCGACCTCCTGAAGTCCACAATCATCTCTTTTGTTTTGCTGACGTTCAGGGAGAGGCAGTTCTCCTGACACCACTGTGACAGGTTCTCTACCTCTTCCAGGTAGGCCCTTTCGTCGTTGGCAGAGATCAGGCCCACCACTACTGTGTCATCAGCAAATTTGATGATGGTGTTGTTGTTCCGCTGTGCTACGCAGTCATGTGTGTACAGGGAGTAGAGGAGGGGGCTCAGAACACAGCCCTGGGGGGCCCCTATGTTGAGCGTGATGGATGAGGAGGTGCAGTTGCCGGCTCTTACCACCTGGGGTCTGCCCGTCAGGAAGTCCAAGACCCACTGGCACAGGTCATAGTTCAAGCCCAGGTCCCTGAGCTTGGCTATGAGTTTGGAGGGGACTATGGTATTGAATGCTGAGCTGTAGTCGATGAACAGCATTCTCACATAGTTCCCCTGCCTCTTGTCCAGATGTGATGCTGCTGTGTGCAGCACATGGGCTATGGCGTCCTCCGTGGACCTGTTGGGGCGATATGCAAATTGCAGAGGGTCCAGGTTGATGGGGAGGGAGGAACAGATGTAGCCCTTTACTAGCTTCTCAAAGCACTTCATGGCTATGGAGGTGAGGGCTACAGGGCGGTAGTCGTTGAGGCAAGCGGGCGTAGATTTTTTGGGTACAGGGATGATGGTGGACTTCTTCAGACAGCCTGTTCCAAGGACAGGTTGAAGATGTCAGTGAATACCGGGGCCAGTTGGTCGGCACAGACTTTTAGGACGCGGCCGGGGATGCCGTCCGGTCCTGCTGCCTTCCTGATATTCACTTTTTTTAAGATCCGTCTCACCTCATGCTCTGTTACCCTGAACACTGAGTCTCCATCAGCAGACCCCCCCCCCCCCCCCATTGCCGTGGTTTGTAGGCTGGTGTTGTTATTCACAGCCTCAAACCTCGCATAGAAGGAATTGAGATCATTTGCTAAGGAGATGTCACTGTTCAGTTTGAGGGGGGTTCCTTTGTAGTCTGTCATTGTTCTGAGGCCCATGTGGTGTAGTAGTGAAAGGTTAACCTTCTGTGGTGTGGTAGTGAAAGGGTTAAGTTACCAAACCCATGCAGATAAGATTGAGAGTAGACCCTTGAATTTCAGTTGTGTATGTGTGTTTTTCTTCATGAGTCTGAATGATTTTCTGAATGTATTCTTACTGTATATCTATTCACATCTGTCTGTACATACCTGCATATAATCCTTTTTACATATCTTTAGATAGTATATCTATATCTGTACATATCCCTTACCTATTAATACTACAACTCTGTACATACATCTGATTAGCACTATTACTCAGTAGTACTAATCTATATATCTTATACCCAGTTTAATCACCTGACATGTATATTACTATTGCACTTTACTGTTACATTTGCACTCTGGTTGGATGCCAAACTTATTTTCGTTGTACTGTACTTGTGCAGTTGTGCTGTATAATGACAATACATTTGAATCTAATATAGTCTAATCTAACTGAAGGAATAGACTGCCTAAAGCTGACAGAACATTCTGAACTCCAACCAATATTGACATGTAGTATGAAGCACTATTTGGCCAACAAATAACCTTTGTTCTTTGACTGTTTGCTTCTTCTTTTTTATTATTGATTAATACAAGAAAATAAATCATAATTGGCAATGGAGTTGACAAATTAGAGGTTTATTAATCAAACATGTGTTCTGATGTTCCCATTCATTACATGTGTGTGTGTGTTTAATTATTCATGTTCTTGTATTTACCAGAATCCTCTGTAGCCATATTTATTATTAATAATACTATTATTATTATTATTATTATTATTATTATTATTATTATTATTATTATTATTATTATTATTATTATTATTATTATTATTATTATTATTATTATTATTATTATTATTATTATTATTATTATTATTATTATTATTATTATTATTATTATTATTATTATTATTATTATTATTATTATTATTATTATTATTATTATTATTATTATTATTATTATTATTATTATTATTATTATTATTATTATTATTATTATTATTATTATTATTATTATTATTATTATTGCTATTATCATTATATTCACTACTAGGCCATGGAAGAAAAAGGAACCCATGTTCTTATTCCAGCTGGCCTGTAGAG
This sequence comes from Notolepis coatsorum, assembly GCF_963971535.1. Classification (NCBI taxonomy): domain Eukaryota; kingdom Metazoa; phylum Chordata; class Actinopteri; order Aulopiformes; family Paralepididae; genus Notolepis; species Notolepis coatsorum. The sequence continues at coordinate 66,451,178 of NC_140182.1, forward strand.
GGCACTATGAATGTGTGACCAATCTCAAATGTGGCCATTACATAGACCAGACAAGCTTTATTGTACAGTCATGGGACTTCATACATAAATACAATAAAAAAATAAATATATTGAGGCTTTTATGAGTCGCATCATGTTCCATGACGTTAGCAGAGATGCGGAATGGTGGGATGTTACAGTTCTCTGACCGCCTTGATAAAGCTAAACATATGACGTCAAACAGGATCTGTGCACATTTTGTGCATTATTGTACAACCCTTTTACAGAAGCCTGTTTCCAGTTTCTAGTTAAAAGTACAAAAGTACACGAATTCCAATCTGGCTTCAGAACATCCCACTCCACTGACACATGCCTTCTCTATTTGAACGACCACATCAAACAAGAGGTGGATGCGGGTAAATACTGCGGCATGGTCATGCTGGACCTACAAAAGGCCTTCGACACTGTCAATCACTCCATTCTGATTGACAAGCTAAAAGCAATTGGTTTTGATAGTTTATCAGTGAGCTGGATGCAATCCTACCTTGAGGGGAGGGAACAGATGGTGGAGGTAAACGGTACCCTACCCCCCCTCACAGTGAGCTGTGGTGTTCCACAAGGAAGCATACTAGGACCGCTACTGTTCCTAATTTATGCAAATGACATGTCGTCAGCTTGTGACTGCAACTTGTTCCTGTTTGCGGACGACTCAGCCCTGCTGGTCTCTGACAAGAACAAGTTACAGGTTGAAAAAACCCTCAGCTCAGAACTAGGCAAAATCTGCATATGGCTCGCTGATAACAAACTATCATTACACATGGGCAAAACAGAGTCCATTCTCTTTGGTTCAAATAACAAACTCAGCAAGACCGACGGCTTCTCAGTTACAGTGGGTGACAATATTGTCACAAGGAAAGATGAAATTACCTAGCTGGGTTCCATCCTAGAGGCTAATCTCTCCTGTGACAAAATGGCATCCAATGTAATAAAAAAAAGTCAACCAAAGAACTAGATTCTTGTACCGGATCTCCTCTCTGGTAAACAAGAATACCCTGAAGACTCTGGCAGGAGCACTCATTCAAGGGTACCTAGACTATGCTTGCACCTCATGGTACCAAAGCACCTCAAAGGCGCTAAAAACAAAATTACAAACATCACAAAACAAACTGGTCAGACTACTGCTTGACCTTACTCCTAGGCCTAACAAAAATAATGGTTTGTTTCCGGTTGCTGACCGACCCTGCCGATTTAGGTGCGACCAAATATATTTTATGAGTTTAAAAAAAATAAAAATAAAAATTAGAATAAAGTTTCATAGAAATCTTAGTCAAACCTTTAGTATTATGGATATTAAACATGCTGGCAGAGTACATGCATCCATGTTGTTGTGAACATTTTAATTAAATAAAGAAATTCCCTATCCGTCGCCGTGGGAAAGAATAAAATAAAAAAAAATGTATTCCCTACCTACCCATGGCCTAACTGACAACCAACAGGAAACAAACAATCTTTTTTTTTTATGCCCTAGAACCCACCTCACCCCTGCCCACTTTGACAACCTAGGATGGCTTAGAGTAGACCACAGAGTACAGCAACTTGCAATGGGCCTGGTCTACAAGATACACAACTAAGGTACCCATGTACATGTTAAAATACTTCCCAAAGGTCAGTGAATACCACAACACCAGAGGGAGCTCCACAAATCATGTTAAACCCAGATTCGGCTCAAACAAGGGACTAAACACGTTTCGCAATTATGCCGCATCAATGTGGAAACGCCCTACCCACAGCTGTAAAGGAATGTGAATCACTACCCACTTTTAAAACCACTCTCAAGGAGCACCTACGGGAGACTGCAATTCGAAACGGGCCCCTGTAAATGTCCTAACCCAACCCCCTCCAATGTACAGTAAATATCCTAACCCAGTAATACACGAGACCCTCTTCTTGGAACCAAGTATAAGGTTTTGTCGATAATCCAATGTACAGTTACCCCCACCCCGCCTAACCCAACCACCTCCAATGTACAGCCCCCCGCTCACCCCACCTCCTCCAATGTACAGTTTCTTCGTCAAATGTATATACTCTCTTTTTCTTAAACTCTTTTTGGATCACAAACTGTACTGTATTTGTAAATCTGGTATGTCATAAATGTATAGATGTAGCAGTACTGTATATCTGTGTCATATGTCACGATGAATTGAAAATGGGGGACCCTGATGTAAACAAGACGAAAGTCTTTCTCTGGTCTGCATCCCCTTAACAATTGTGTGTATTGAGCTGTACTGTATTGTACCCATTCTGCAATCTGTTAATAACATTTTCAATCAATCAACACACACACACCACACATCCTGCACTCTCTCACACACAAACACACTACAGGTAACTTCAGGAAAAAGCAAAGGTCACTTTAAAAAACATAAATGTGTGTTTTTTGTATAGTATACATATAGCATAACTGTATATTGTATAGCATATTGTATAGTAGTGTATATATGACACATTGCCTTTCATTTGTAAGCTTAGCATTGTATAGTATTTTATCTTATTACCTTTTATCATGTCTATCTATTATTATTTGTATTTTTTTTCACAATCAAAGCGGGCATGGCCACCTTCATTTCACTACATGTCTCGTGTATAATAAATGAGTGACTAATAAATCTCTTGATCAGCTGAGTGTTCATCAAAGTGTTCAGACTTGAGTGCTACAGTGTTGAGTGTATGTTAGTATATTATATACTGTATTTTTTTTTTTTCTCATTTCAGATATTGATTGAAGAAGTGTGTCTTCAGTCGACGGCGAAAGATTGGTCGGGTTTCGGCTATCCTAATTGTGGTGGGAAGGACCGAGAATAGGCGGCTTCTCTTTGATGACTCTTCTGGAGCTCGGATAGGACAATGTTTTTTTTTGTACATAAAGGGGAAGTGTTGAACTAAATCACAGATCAGCAAAATCCAAATAAAAGTCCTTGATCTATAGTAAACAGGTTTTAACCGAATGCAATCCATGGTAGCTAGCTAATGTCTAGATAATATGGTGTCATACCTTGACATTGCGTTGGTTATCTATCTTCACTAGCTTTGTTCAGATGTTATTACTTGTGTTAAAACTGGGTTAAAAAAAGGTTATTATAAACCTTATGCTTATTGTCCATTGTTATCAAGATGTATTGTTTATGTGGCCATGACAAAACCAAGCTTGTTTGGCAAATGTCTGTATATAGCCTATAGCCAAATTAGAACCATCATTATGTGCCCTCATAAAGGGGGACGTTATTTGATTACCAGTCAAATATATAAATCAAGATAGCAACTGATATTGTATGCAACCTTCAACTATTAAAACATGTGGCCTGCTGGTCAACGGTCCTATGGTGGTTAGGCTACTAGATTACGTAAGCTTCATTCAAACATCCGTATGACTTCCATCACAAGTCTGTCCTTTTGCTAGACTTTATGGATATGTTAAAGAAAGTCTCCTCCCCTATTATTTTCACCCGTCCGGTTGGTTAGGATCAGCTAAGTAATGTGAGCCTTTCTAAGCCTAACTAGCACTTTTCCTTCTTGTTGCTAGGCTGGGGATCTTTTTAAAGAAATCTTCCACTAAAGAAGAACGTGTTGTCGTAGCTCACACCCCATTGGCCAGTGACAGGGGTGGAGTACATAGAGCAGCACCAAGCACTGGACTGTGTTTCCAACACTGTGATGGGAAGTTCAACAGTTGGGAATGAGCTCTTTCAAACTTGTTCAATTGAGAAAACGGATATATATGGATTAATCATATTAATTTTGTGGGATAGTGCACACTTCTGGCGACTGATCAATTCTGATCAAAGTTGTCTGATGTGGTTCTCATTCTTTAAAGCAGATTTTGAGCAATAGCTTCGTTCAACTCCCGGTTTGCCAAAAACATTTGTTCCATATTAAAGATTTGTTCATGAATTGCACATTAAGTTGTTCCCCTCTTTAGAAAGACATCATGGCTGCAATGAAGGCTAGTTCTTTGTGACACGCAGTCATATTAAAAAGTAGGCTCCCTGATCTCTATTGACTACAGGATTCAAATAGGCTATTAATCGATTATCAAACAGCCTGCGATCATCATAGCTGAACTTTGTCAAGACCTAATCAGATGATAATGACAAAAGACACACTTAGCCAATAGCCACTGGTTATATCCAGCTCTGTTTAATACACAATGTAATTAAATTCCACAATGAATATTTAATTAATGTATCCCAGTAGGAGGCATATAGAGCACCCAGAGTGGACCCAGCAACCGTCTCAGTACAATGAGATTTGTCATTGTTGGTATGCTTAAAAAGATACTGTCCCCAAACTTTCGACTCATATTGACTGATCAAAATATTTGCAAATACCATGGCATAAGGAGAACGTGGTTCATCTTGGGGGATATTGGAGAATTCACAATTCACAAGTTTTCATGATTTTTGTTGAAAAATAAATAAATAGGCCACATACAGTATAGGTACTTTTTTGGAGTGCTACTCTTTTACTTTAGCTTGACAAATTTTCTAGACATGTAGCCTACTCTTACTCCTACTTAAGTACATTTTTACTGAAGTAACAGTACTTCTAGAGTAATATGCCAGTACTTTTTCCACTTTTATAGTTAATTTGAATGACATTTTAACATTTGAAATTGCTTCGCAAAATACTACGGTCATCATTTTAAATGACATGCTAGATGAGTATAACCATGTAGGATTTCAAATGGTTTGCATTCATTTTTAAAACATTCTCTGGTTTAAAGCACAAACCCATTCAGCAGAGCCTGTTCCTGGGTCCACTTCCTGGAATTTCACCAGAGGTCTTGCTCTGACAGGAAATAAAAGATTGCCTATGCCAGGGGTTCCCAAACTTTTCAGGCTGCGACCCAAAAATAACGGGGTCAGAGAGCCGCGACCCCCACTATTATAGGAGGTAAAAAAAATTGTTTTTATTTTTTTATAAATGGAAATGTATGGTTGAAACATACACACGTTCAAACGCACACACTCTAATAAGCATTGGAGGCTTTTAACCAGGGCCGGACTGGAGAAATCATTCAGGCCAGGAAATATAGTGCAAAATATAGCCCCAGTCAGGCCACTTTTTAAGCAGGGGGTCTGGGGGTCCCCCACCAGGACATTTCTTGTTACAATTTCATTTCCTGCATTCTGAACTAGGCAGAATCTGCATATGGCTCGCTGATAACAAACTATCATTACACATGGGCAAAACAGAGTCCATTCTCTTCGGTTCAAATAACAAACTCAGCAAGACCGACGGCTTCTCAGTTACAGTGGGTGACAATATTGTCACAAGGAAAGATGAAATTACCTACCTGGGTTCCATCCTAGAGGCTAATCTCTCCTGTGACAAAATGGCATCCAATGTAATAAAAAAAGTCAACCAACGAACTCGATTCTTGTACCGGATCTCCTCTCTGGTAAACAAGAATACCCTGAAGACTCTGGCAGGAGCACTCATTCAGGGGTACTACGACTATGCTTGCACCTCATGGTACCAAAGCACCTCAAAGGCGCTAAAAACAAAATTACAAACATCTCAAAACAAACTGGTCAGACTACTGCTTGACCTTACTCCTAGAACCCACCTCACCCCTGCCCACTTTGACAACCTAGGATGGCTTAGAGTAGATGACAGAGTACAGCAACTTGCAATGGGCCTGGTCTACAAGATACACTACACGACCAAGGTACCCATGTACATGGCAAAATACTTCCCAAAGGTCAGTGAATACCACGATCACAACACCAGAGGGAGCTCCACAAATCATGTTAAACCCAGATTCGGCTCAAATAAGGGACTAAACACGTTTCGCAATTATGCCACATCAATGTGGAACGCCCTACCCAAAGCTGTAAAGGAATGTGGATCACTACCCACTTTCAAAACCTCTCTCAAGAGACACCTACGGGAGACTGCAATGCAACACTGGCCCCTGTAAATATCCTAACCCAACCCCCTCCAATGTACAGTCATTTACCTAGTATGGTCTTGTCAATAGTCCAATGTACAATTTTGTTTGTTTGTACAGAGTCCCCCCCCCCCCCCCCTCAATGTACAGTTTTGCTTGTTTATACAATGTGCCCCCCCCCCCCCCCCCCCCTACCCACCTCCAATGTAAATTACCCAGTATGGTTGTCAATATCCCAGTGTACCCAACCCCCCCCACCCAACCTCCTCCAATGTACAGTTTCTACGTCAAATGTATATACTCCCTTTTCTTGACTCCTTCTGTATCACAAACAGTACTGTATTTGCAAATCTGGTATGTCATAAATGTATAGATGTAGCAGTACTGACTATCTGTATGTCATGTATGTCATATATGTCCTGATGAATTGAAAATGGGGGACCCTGGTGTAAACAAGACGAAAGTCTTTCTCTGGTCTGCATCCCCTTAACAATTGTGTGTATTGAGCTGTACTGTATTGTACCCATTCTGCAATCTGTTAATAAAGTTTTCAATCAATCAATCAATGGTGCAGGCATTTTTTTATTTGTACCCTTTAAATTCCAGTGTTTGTGATGGCATCACAAATTATTGTTAAAAAACAGGCTAGCATATGTATGATTAGCAACAACACTGATTTTAATGGATTTTCAGTTTTTTTGTAATGTCAGATTGAAAATAATACAATATTTTATTCAACTTCAGCCCTGATCATAACACCACATTCATTTTATAATTCTAACCCTTTAAATGCCAGTGTGTGTGATGGCATATATTTGCAATATATCAAATGCAAAGTAGATTTTTCTGGGGGGGATTATTACAGGCTAGCATGTGTCAATGATTAGCAACAACAGTTTTTTGTAAGGGTCCCGCCTCCACCAATCACATGCGGCTCCTTTTGTGTGTGTGTATGAGAGCAAGAGAGAGAGAGAGGAAATCATCTGGCGACCCCCCCCGCGGCGGCTCGTGACCCTCCTGTGGGTCGCGACCCCGACTTTGGGAACCCCTGGCCTATGCAACCAAACATTTCAAGTTCACAATGACGGTTAACCTATTAAGCCTTAAGGAAATCGATCAATAGAGACCGTATTAGATCCCCAATTATCATATCATGGGGTATCATTGGAAAGCCACACTCATTGGCTACAACCCTGTGCAAAGATTTTCGAGATCGCCAAATGATTGACGGAGCTAGAGCCCCGGGAATCGGGGTGGTAATGTGTACTTTTGCGTACTTTGGGGCACGCCTCACATATCGGCATGTAACTCGAGAACCGCTGAACGGATTTTGTCACCTGAAAGGGCAATCGACAGGCAACAAATAGGGCTTTAATTCCATATATATATTGTATTAAAAGAAATGCACACCCGAACCACTAGAGGTCGTAAAAGAATCGTCCACATGTGGGCCCTTGGATGTTAAGAGGTTAATGTTAAAAAAAAAATGTTTGCCAAGACCATAACCCTATCAAAAACAGTAGTCAAAGTGTATATTTTCATTTTAACCGATGTTTTATACGATTTATCGGAAATACGAATTTATCGGAAAATGCTAATTATTGTAAAAACCGCCAGGAAATTACTAAATCCAGATTCAACCCTGCCATTGGAAAGAGGAGCATTTTCCCTATCCATAGATGTATGATTTGGCCATAATAAGGTCAAGTTCAAGATCAAATATGAATTTATAATTAAAATCGATTAATTACTGTATACAAATCCTTCTGTTTAATCATCTTCCCGCGGTTCATTTGCTTTTTTTACACATGATCTCAATAAGGTGGTGAATGAGCTCAGTGAGCATTTTCTCGTGCCCCGCAGATTTAACATGATCAAAGATGCAAAAATCATAAATCATAATTCATATTCTCCTTTTCTTCATTACAATTTACTCAGCCTAGTAACAGACACAATATTTCTGACACTGGAAATACATAACCCCAGGTCCATAGATGTTCCTAGATACCAAGAACATGCAAATTGACCTTGCAGAAGTGGAGCAATCTTCCATTTACTTAGGCATGTACCTTTAGGCGAAAACGGTCTACAGAAGACTCAAACAAAAAGTGGAAACAACCAAGTAGGCTGTAATATTATATCACACAGGTCTAATTAGTGTAATATCAATTCACCTTATCTTAACTTCAATACAATGGGCAAAGGAATACAAATTTGTTGTATTATTCTAAATGTAATGAGCTGAATTTTAGACGGTTTCAAAAGTGCCAACAATAACATTCCAAAAGGACCCAAGTGTATTTCCTGTTGCAATGTTAGCTAATGCAATAGTTGACAGGAAATACATTTGGGTCCAAACCGTTCCCCTAGCAAGTAGCAACACAATCCCACTATAACGGTTTCACTGGAATTATGTTGCTAGGGAACAGTCTAGTAACCATTTTATGACTGATTGTATAGAGACGGTTTCAAAGTGACAACAATAACATTCCAAAAGGACCCAAGTGTATTTCCTGTTGCAATGTTTGCTAATGCAACAGTTGACAGGAAATACATTTGGGTCCAAACTGGCAACATAATTCCAGTGAAACTGTAAAGTATATCTATAGTATCTATACTACAAATAATAATAAATATACTACAAATATGTTTTCCACTATTTGTTCGGTTACACTTACAGCCTGATAAAGACTTGGAGCCCACACCACTCATAGCACTATGTTAGACCGCCGCCACCATTAGCCTACTGGGGCTGTGGAGGAAGTCGGGTTACGTTGAGCAAAAGGGGGCAGAGCTAGTGGAGGATCACAGCCCGTGCAGAACCAGAGAGCGGGACAGACACCACAGAGGAGGCGCGCGACGAGGACGAGGCTGGAGAAGAGGAACAAATGATGGTGGCCAGAGAACTCACCAAAAACGACGAAAACCGTCTAAAATGTGCGCCGCCGGACCGTGCAGATGACGGGGGATAGTGATGTCCTGAGAAATGGGTAAGAATTGAGTAGAAATCATATTTGTATAGCTATGAAGACGATTCGGGAGTGTATGCCAATATGGTGGAAAGAACGACAGCTAGACGCAGTGTTGAAAAAAAATGGCCAAGGTGGTTCTTCAGCCAAGAATAAAGAAAACGATTGTTCGAATAAAACTGTCTGATTGTACTCTTATTTCACGGGATGTAGATGTCTTTTTTTTTTTTACTGGTGTTTCGAATTAACTTCGTTCATATTTGTTAAAGTTGTGCATTTGCTGTGGAACTGTTTGGAGATTTTAAACCTACGCATTTAAAATGTGCTTTGTCCTTGAAAGGGCAAATGCCCTTGTCTTTATTTGATCGTGTAAAATGACCAAATCAAACTGTTACTTCGTTTTAGAGTGTTTAAATGGGTTTGTTGGAGCAGACCACAAGAACCTTTAGTTATTTTTTCGTGTATTTGAATAGAAACACTTATTTTTTTTTAAACTTTTTGTTGTAGCCTATTTGAAATAAAGAACATAATGAATAAATTAAAACACTTTGCTTTTATTAGAATCCCAAGTTCTTCAATGTAGCCTACAACAACATGTCAGTATGTTGCAGTTATATAATAGTATTAAAATAATTGTAATAATTTGTGGCAAATTGTCAAAAAACAAAAAATATTACTGACTATATGTACCCTTTTTAAAACACACAACACAAATTGATGAGTTTGTCAAATGAAGTTCATATCTTTAAATAAAGCCCAAGAACTGTTCGAAATCCAAAATAGGGTGTTGGCTTTTAACCATTTGCGCTACTGAATGGATCAGTCATTTGAATATTTACATTATGTTTTATTTTAACTTTTCAGTATGTATCTAAAATATGTGATGGGGGATTTTCAGTTAGAAAACACAACATTGTAGACACGAAGTATGTACAATTTTGATGAAATAAAAAAAAACTCAAAATTAAATAAAGAAATTAACCTTGTCTGGTCTTTCAGGCAAGATTATTGATATAGTCACATAGCAAGAACACAAGTGTTCTGCTGACATTTTATAATGATAGTGTTCAACCAGGTTACACTTTTATTGGAGATTATGATGTAAATTCTCTCATAGGAATACAAAGGGTTTGGAAAGAAAGCCTGCGACTTGATGCAAGACAAAATGTACATGTTTACTCAAGTGTAATCGCAACTATATATTTAACATTTGTAATCCATACTAGTGCAATTCAACACATATTTAGCTGTATTTAAAGCCATGAAACCAGGGAAACGCAACATACACATATTGTGGTACTTCAAGGTTTTTCTAGAGGTGTTGTCGCAATATTTGCGACAAATAATAATCGCAAAAACTTGCGGCGCAAATTTGTAATCAAATAATTTTTGAACTGGAGTAGCGACTTTGTGATCAGTTTCATTATCGAAATGACCATAACCACTTATTTTATGTTTTGTAGGAACGGGTTTGATGTGTCAAGAATTTGGTGAATGAAGAATAAGAATCGACAGACTCAACTGAAATGGTATGTTTGTATCAACCATTCCAGTTTGTACTTCTCAGCTTGTGGCATAAAGCCAATGTATCCTTATTCCCGCATACTTATAGCCACCAGTAGGTTGTGCTGTTGTCACCGTCTCTTCTGAACCTTGTATTTTTTTCATATTTTAAAGGTTTGTCGTGTTTCTTCCATGGAATTCGTGAATTGAGGGATTGGCGTGGTCTGGACTTGAACCGAACTTGTAAGTACTTAAAAAAAATTAAATAAATTGCCAAGCGAAATATTATCCAGGGCATATTTCTTGCATGCATGTCATCTCTGCATGAGGTTTTTGAAAAGTAATCTGTATATACAATATCATTATTATCTCCATCTATATGCAAATGTAATTGTACAGCACTTACATTTTTCGCTGTTTCAAGCTAGGTAGCGCATACCGTATAGTATCTACATTTCTTGAGCTATTAACCCACAAACATCCATTAAATTATCGGCATTATAACTATAATAATTACTGTGCCAAGTATACTGTATACATGTATTGCTTTACACTATTTTAATCAAGAAATATTTATGGGCGAAAACTTTTGGAGGCTGATTGATGTAAAAAAAAAAAAGATTAAAAAAAAAATCACGGCTTGATGCAACCAGGAATTTATTTTCTATCAAAGGGAAATGCCACTGAAACTAATTATTCAGTATTTTTTTTGTATACATAGACTTATATTAGACCTTTTGCAACTTGACAACAACATTCTGGAATGGACTACATTCAATTTCCCGTCAGCTTTTGATATTCGCAAACACTGTAACAGGAAATACACTTGGGTCCAAGGTGTTCCCTAACGATACAATTCCACTGAACCCATCTACAGTATGGTTTCAAATATTCAGCTTGTTCAAACGATATGAGTTATGCAATGATAAAGTTATCGGGGAAAGTAAACATGTCTTTTCTGCGTTGTTTCCATGGACACGAGTGATTGAACATGGTAGCAAAAACGGTGAAGTGAAATTATTTTACATTTTCAACTGAGTTTCGGTTGGGGGAACAATTAATAGAATATTTATTAAATAAGTTATTGTAAAATAATTAGTGTAACTGATTAACTTAATCTTGGGGCAGAGAGGTCTGACAGTGAAACGTGGACATATCTGCAATTGAGTGCTGTTGCTACAAATAAACCCAGCTAAATGGGAAATCAACTATAGCTGTTTCCTAGCAACCCGTCAAACATTCCACTCAAACAGTTAGAAATACGTTTTTCCCACCCCCTCATATGTGATGTACAACAAAACTTATTTGAAAAATATTTGCTACAAAAGTAAATTTTCCGACATGTGTCTGTTGCTACTTGCTACAAAAAAATGGAGCTGAAATTTAAGAAAAATCCAACACAAATTCTATGAGCCTACAAAGCCATCCAACGATTCACGAAAAAAATTTCAACACAAATGGAACTGCAAATTAGGAAGTTCAGTCCGGCGCGAAACTCTTGTTATACAAGTATCGCAGAGACATTTCAAAGGTACTCACTAGGGGTGGGACGATATATCGATCTATTATCAATAATCAAATGGGATCGATGCAACGTAAAAAGATCGATTCATATTGCAATACTCTTTATTTTGAAAATTCCATGGAGTGTTGTCTCGGATCAAGAGCACACAGCAGTAGCGTCACTAGAGCAAGGCTAGTGTGCCTATTCTGCGACCCTAAACATGTCCCTGGACATTATTCGTTGCTGCACTTGCTTCCACAAGAAGGCTCCGTTTAGTACCAGAGGCTCTGTTGTTGTGATTTTTGCACAATAAATATTCAACATTCTCTTTTGAGACTCCGCCTCAGACTCTTATCATTTGGCACTAAAAGCTAAACATTGTCGCAGATATGGCTGTCCGCAACATGTCATTAATTGTGTATGCGACGTGCAATTGTGCAATGACAACGTTACCGTGAGCTAAGTTAGCTAGCATGATCTACCGGTATATGGAAAGACTGTAACGTTACTGGTGACATTGTGATTTAACTTGGAATACTCCTTTGCCAACTTGCTGTACTTTGCTTGCAGATCTGCAGCCATTATTGCTGGATTATGAATAGCCCCAACTTTAGCCAAGGTAACGTCAAAGCTAGCTTTCGGTTAGCTGTTCAATGCTAATAACACCAGCCACCAAGCGAACTCATCAGAGCTCCCCGTCAACAGCGCTGTCGGGACGATGGCATAAGTATCTGCTCTGCTGTTAAAATGACAAATGGCAATTGACACTTTAATTCACGGTCGATTAAGCACACGTTTGTTTTATAATGCTCACTCAGCGAGTAGGGTATATCTACAGAGCCCAACGTCCGCAGTGTTTTTTTTTTTTTTTTTTTTTTTTTTTTTAATAATTATCTTTCTTCCCCTCCTTTTTCCCGATTTTTCTCCCATCCCACCCTTCCTGGTTGTTGCGTACTTTCCCCTACTGTTGGTCCGGGAGACCGGAGACTGTCACATGCTTTCCTCCGACGCATGTGCAGCCTGGGGCAGGCCAACCTGGCCGCGCAGGTTCTCACCGGGGAGAGTGTAGCGTGTGGGAGGCCACACTATCTCTCCTCAGATCCAACCCTCGCTGAGCAGGCGCCCCGACCGAACTGTAGGGGTCGCTGTACACAACGCCCAGGACCCACCCTTCAGCTTCCCACCCCCTGATACAGCCAATTGTATCAGCGTGAGAGGACAGCCAAGCTGATAGCAACGCCGGGAGCTGGATTCGAACAGGCGAATCCTAGTGTCTCCCGGTGTTGGTGACGAACGTAATCTCCGTGCGCCACCTGCCCCCCCTGTCCGCAGTGTTGTTGATAAATTACGTCATATGGTATCGGAGCGCAACATTAGGGGGTACTCGCCGATACCAGCATTTTAGGCAGTATCGGCGGCATTTCCGATACTGGTATCGGTATCGGAACAACTCTAGTACTCACAGTTGCACAATGGTCGTGGACAGAGATACGCAATGGTTTGAAAGCTCGGCGTTCGTATACCGAGTGTTTCGTGTCGGACCAGTTCTTCAGAGTTAATTAGGGTGGTTTCCTATGGGGAGGCAAGGGACTGTGGATTCACTCGGCCAAACGTGTTGGCGTGCATCAGTCACGAAAGGGGTTACTACTGAAGGTAGCTTTGCTTCCCTGCATCAACTCTGTAAATTAGCAACATCCCCCCCCCCCCCCCCAACTAATATTCATTCCTCTAAGTGTTTTTTGTAATGAGAAAATTGTAGAAACCAACTGAAGAAATGTGTATGTAAAATAGATAGTACATCATTATTGTAATTAATTAACTGCTAATTAAGTAGTTAATCATTTGTTAAAACGTCGGTTATATGCATTGAGTTATCTTGGATGAAGGATAAACATTCCTGCTTTAAATAGTTTTCCTACTTTAATATCTTATCTAAGGCCCAGTCCACACGATCACAGGTATTTTTGACACTGTTTTTTTTTTATTATTATTATTATTATTCAAAAAAATTAAACTGTCTACACGACTGGTTTAAACTCCGCACAGAGTGACGTCATATACATGTAGTACAATGCCAAAGCAGTAGGTGGCGATGTAGTTCAAACATGAAGGCCATTTCAACCAACCAGAAGGGTTTAGGGTTAATACCGGAAACTGACCTGAAGCGTGGAACACAACATCCCTTCTTGCTCACAGCCAAACAATTCGACAGTTTGCAGCTAGAACAACGTGCAATAAACAAAAAAGGGTACATTCACTGTGTTCTGCCTCATTTGTTGATGAAACAACCAACATCGACACAATTTACCACCAAGAGCGGAGTTTAGTCTCAAAAAATAACGTTAGGGCTAGTAGTAGAATTAATGGATGTAAATGTTATTTAACACAGTGCAGATGGGTACAATACGGCTCAATACAAACAATTGTTAAGGGGATGCAGACTGTTATAGTTGGGACTGGGTTCCTTATAACAATAACTTGACAACACACATGAGCTTAGTTTAGCCGCAGCTTCAGGTTTACTCTGGTCAGGTCAGGAATGCGACAACAGACTATCACAACACTCTTCAACACAGACGATACGTTTCGAACAAAAGTTTGTTACAATCATTTTCATATAACGCTACTTGGGACAGCTCTGCTGTAAACACTGGTGTCGCTGGCTCTGCTCTAATCTCTCTACCCCGCCTTCGGTTGCTAACTTGCTATTGTTTGCGACAGTCTGCCGTAAACATGGGAAATAATTGCGACAGCTCTGCCGTAAACACTGGAAATAACCTCGGTGGCTATCCCACACTGTAACCGGGATGCGCGCAAAACTTCACCCTGGACTCCGGTTTTCAAAGACCGCGGTTGCAGTGTAGCAAAACCCTGGTTGTGTGTGGGCGAACAGTGCAACTGCGCACATACAATCACGGTTACATTAAACCCAGCGTTCGTGTGGACAGTCCCTTAGGGTGGTTTCACACTCACTGCTCTGTGTCGAATCAGAGCCGGCTCGCATCAGAAAATGGTGTGTCTGTCTGAGTGAGAACGCTGTCCCCCGTCCCCGCCCCCAGCTGATTCGTCCCCGGGGGCGCTGAACCTGGACCGCTGAAATAGGTGGTCTCAGGTGCGCGCTGAGTGGGGGCGGTTAGGCCTGGCAATTTTGTTTGCCATTGCTATGTCTATACATTGTTCAATGCATTTATTTCTATAGACCAGTGGTGCCCAACCAGTCAGCCGTGGTCGACCAGTAGATCAATGACATGCAATATAATTGCCACAAGCGATGGGATAATGTTAGCTTCTGAACAGGCTAGCTAACTAGCGTTTAGCCGTTGGCCATTGCTGTATACTATACTTTCTTGTTCGAATGCATTTATTTCTATTAGACCAGTGGTGCCCAACCAGTCGGCCGTGGTCGACCAGTAGATCGCTCAAAACGCTCAAAAGCGGACTCTACAACACCATCCATTCGTGATAAAATGGGGTGGGTTATATTGACGAGGCTTGACAACAGAGGTTCAAATATAACTTCATATTTATTGGCAATTTGTTCATTTTATATCAACATCCAGAGTCCGCAGTCGTGTTAAGACATTCCCGTTTACATTTTTGGTCGACCAGTAGATCAATGACATTCAATATAATCGATGCGAGCAATGTTACTAGTAAAAGGTTATAAAGCTAACTAGCGGTAGCCGTTAGCTTAGCGTTATTGTTACCGCTGCAAAACGATCAAAAGCGGGCTCTACAACAGAGTTCCATTCGTGAGAAAAGGGGGGTGGGTTATATTGACAAGGCTTGACAACAGAGGTTCAAATATAACTTCATATTTATTAGTTATTTGTTTCTTTATATCAACATCCATTCTCCAGTCTCCGTGTGAACACTTCCTGTGTTTACATTTTCGAGCGTGACATCATCGACTACGGCAAGCTTACAAGCTCAAAACGCAAACCGTAAACAAAACCCAGAGCGCACCCAGACTGAAGTGTGTACACAAACTAGAGGGGGGAGAGGGGGGGGGGGGAGTTCGGATCAGATCTCGGAACGGGCAGAACGGAACGAAATAGAAACGAATAGAGTGAGTGAGAAAGGGCCCTTAGTCATGAGTCAAGTGAGTTACACACCCATTGACTACTTATCTGAGTGGTGTTTTGTTAGAGAATTCAACCGTCCCTCTATGTAAATTAACATTCCACTCTGTCCACAGGTAACTGTTGATCCACTCACAGGTCAGTTGCTCCTTCATACAATGCCGGTTTCATTCACTATTCCTCATTCTTTTACAGAATCAAGACATGGACTGGCTGACTCCACGGTAATCGATTCCTGAAGCAAGAAGACAGCTCTGTAAGTATTTTATTTATTCATTTATGTATTTATTTATTCCTTAATTTTTTGATTGAACATTGCTGAAGCGTGTCATTTATGGCTAAGAATAAGTGCCATATTAGTTCAGATTAATTGGGCATTTCAAGCAAGAATACCATTCGATATTCACTGGTAACTACTTGACGATTCATATAAGAATATTCATAAATGTAAATATGCATAAATATGGTTCCACTTATTGTTCGACGTGACTAATTGGACTGCCACCTTGTGTGAAGAAAATGGGTCTGATGGGGAGCTGTTTTTACCTGCATAGGAAAGGGTTGCTGGGTAAATTCTTGCAGCCAAGCCATATTCTTCAGGCATGAACGTCAAAATGCAAGGACTGAATGAGGAGGTGGTTTAGTGGTTAGAAACTCTAACCTGATATGCATGTTCATTTTTGTTTTCTGTAAACCTTGCGGGATGGTGATTTACGGCGGCACCGGCTTCTTTTAATGGCTGTTGGCGAACATCTTTTAGGTGCATTACTGCCACCTTCTGGCGGTGGTAACGTGTAGCGACCAGGTGCCGGTAAAAGCAAGGGGGGAATATATCTTTTAAGACTATAGTTGCGTAAACTATTCACGCGGAATAATAATAATAATAATTTCATAACTATTTGAAGATTTGACCCATCCCTAATAAGTAGATATAAGACTAAATGTATACAAGCGTAATAAATTGGTGCAAGCTAAAAGCTAAAGCGAACTAAAGAGTTAGTCAACTTTATATAATGCATCACTTTCTGAAGATTTTTTTCCCCCCTACCGCTCAATCACATTCACAATACATTTTTAAAATGTTTCCAACCATGCAGGTAATTCAGGTTTTGCTATTTGTCTGGTGTAATATTTGCTTACACTACCATATGCTTGAACCTAATATTGCTCACAACGTTTTGCATTGGCAATTTGTAAAGACAGGAGTTCTTTTTGCCCTTTTAGGGATAATTTCATGACCGATTGTGACGGATCACATTTCACGTAATTTATTTCACTGTTGCAGCTTTTGTGGGCAACAAGTCTATTTTTCAGTTTTGGTCCTGTAGGCCTACATTTCGGGAGTTTCTTAAAACGATTATTGAGAGCTCTTATGGACATTTGTTTGTTTCCTCATCTCCGCTTAGTGATTCTGGTAGTCACATTGCCTGTCCGTTCGAAGTCTACGCAGAGAAAGGAGAACATCTGTTTACTGCTTTCAATTTACTTAATCAAGCATCATTACTGTTCCACATTTGTCAATTATGGACCTATTTTTTCATATTTATGCATAACTCAAGCTAGGATATAGACTAGGCTACACTGGCTTAAGATAAAGCTCATGTTTCACCCCCCCTAGTGGACAGTTGTAATCGATTGGTAGGGGGAGGGGGTTCGTACAAGACACCAAACTCGCACTTGTGCATATTGTGGCTGCTTAGAACTTGCACCGTTTGGACTTCATCCTTTTCTTCACATCAAATTTTTTTTTGATAAAAATCACTATGCAAATAAAATACAATGGCAACAACGTTTAGCTAAATGTGTATTAAATTCAATACAACTTTATTGTATCGGAAATAACCTATTGTGACATTCTTACTAAAACCGAAAAACAATTATGTCTGAACATTCCATATTCCTAAAACATGTATCAAATGTCATGCTCTTTCGCGATTTTTTTGTATATACATGCATATGTCAAAAGTTGGCTGCATAGTTGAAATGAACATTTATTCAACGTAATAATTATCTAACAATGGTAACTTTGCACTTAAATTATTAATTAATCATTTGTTTTAGCTAAGCGAGATGCAGCAATTTTGAAATTGGGTTATAGCAAACAAGCCATTAAAAAATTATAATGATGAAATACAATTTCAAATCTCATTTGCATTTTGTCATTGCATAATCCTTGGCTGTAGGCTATAGTTCACCCTGCTGTTACACTATAATTCCTGCATGTAGCAATTTAACTACTGGCCACTGATGATATTTAGCAAATCTATCTAGCCTACATATAGACTTATATACTTTTATATAATCTATATTTAATTGATGTTGTATGGTACAGCTAATGGATTGCTAGCTTTCTTTAACTTGGCTAGCTACATGCGCAACTTAATTGTTTGATTTGAGTCTAGTTTAAGACTCTTTTTGAAAATGTATACATTTTCTAATGCATTGTGGGCTTACAATTTCCCCCTCTTTTTATCCCATCAAGGCGCCATTCAAGTGGATATTGCTGAAGTGGAGCCTGCGTCGATTGACGTGAAGATGACGAGTAATTTGGCAAAGCTGAATTATTTTTATTTTTAAAGATGGAATTTTTTAAAGATATTTTTAACTTTTCCGACTGGATGATTCGCAACAATTGGATATTTTTTTCTTTTGAAAACACGGGCATTGCTGCACTTTGGAAATACTGGACGTTCAATGGACTCGTTGAAAATTACAGTCATGTTCTTTTCCCGAAAGATTTTTGAGCCTCTGTACATTTGATATTCAAATGTTTATCTTAAATAAAGTGTATGTCCTCCTATTTTTGCTTGACTTTGTTTCATTAGCCAATGGGTAGGCTATGCCATCGAAGAACTCATCAAATTAATGATTATAAGCATGTAAATCATAAAAGGGTGTTACTGTGAAATCTTAACATAAAGTGCAAATATTTTAGCTGAGCAGTATTGTCATTATCTATTAAACACCCCAAATCAATTGAATGTACATTATGCCCTCTATATATTACCCAGCATAATATAAACTACTATAAATGCCTATATTATATCTTTGTATTTATTTCATTTATAATAGTCTTCGGTCGCTGTCATACTGCACTGTCGATATGAAGTTGATCATCAAAATAAGATTTGGCCCCAAATTATACTTGAGATTAGGGGAGAATGGTTGATTAATCTATGCAATTTTGTCTGCATTAACTCTGTAGATCCAATCAGCTGCCCATTACTTTTATCTCCATGCCACATCACATGCAGTCAAATCAGCTTTAGGTCTGATCTGAAATGGCTTCCAACTGCTCCATAAAATGGCTCCCGCTTCCTGTCTAAACAGGAAGTGATGGCTCCAGTCCAGATGCAAAAAGATATATATTTAATATATGCTACTGTAACACCCTGTTAATATTCTAGTCCATATCAGGGGAGTGAACCCTTTAATTCTGAGGCCTTGTCTTGGAGCTATGTAGTCATATAGTATAGTAGTTTTTAAACTAAATAAAAGGGGTGGGACTTTCTAACCACCTGAGTGGGGTAAATGGAAATAACGTCAATCAAAGGCAAAGCTTTCAGAGCTAGGAAGGAGCTCTAGATGGCGGCTGAGCCTTGGCAAGGGTACTCTAGGCATTCGTCTTTCTCTCGCCTTTAATCGTCCGAGAATGTGTCTCCTAGCGATTGTTTCATTTATAACCGAACGATTAGTATTTTAATCAAATTAATAGGGTTTTTTTGCGCTATTTGCTGCTTTTTTCCGTCTCTGCTGAGCGAACGCTCCGAGTCGTTGTTTGCCAGACTGGGCTCTGGCAGCCATGGCGCGCCTCCATTTTTAGTGTGCTGTGCTGCGAGGAGCTCGCGACCGTCGCTCCAGTCATAGTCTACTGGACATTCAATAGTTCGTTTTGAACAAACTTTTTTTGTAATTACTTTATATTTAAGTTATTCTTTTTTTCTTCTGCTCTTTTTTTCTTTTTTTTACTGAAGATCATTTTTATTCTGCCGGGACAAATATTATAGCCCATAATATAGCAGACGCGGTGAATCTAACGCTTGATTATACCTTTCTGTACATGGAATCGGTATGTTTACATTTTATAATACTTCTATTTTAGCGTTTTAAGATATTTCCCCCTAGTCCTTTTTCTGATGACGCAGTTCGGAATTAATGCATGCGGCATGATTCGTGGATAACATTGAAACACACTCGATGGGTATTTAACTCAATGTGATGGCACCTGTCATTTGTTTTTATCCACAATTACACTGCAAATGTAAATAATAATCCTTAAATCGTTATTTTTCGTCTTTTTTTCTCCCCATGTCGCAACGTCAATGCTTATATACTGCCATCTGAGCAAAAGCAAAATCTTATGGGACTTCTATGATAGTCCATGTTTCCTCTTAACTTTTCGACAGTAAAAGACAAAAATTATCCAATCAAAAGGGTTTCAAGATACAACGATGATGAAGAATAAAAACAAAAAGCAAGAGGATGACGGTTCGACTCAAAGCAATGCATCAAGGTATGATCCTTATACTTTTTCTTTCTTTTTACCCTTTTGACATCTTGGTTTGATTGTTTACCTTGTCAAGGATGGGTTGTCACTGTGCTTTACATTTGCGACATGGTTTTCATGATGTTAAGCAGTGTCATATGAATGACCTTGCTCTTGTTTAATAGCCACACCCTGATTTTCCTACCGTTCTTACACTCGATATCGAGGATTCAGGCCTATGTTTTAGATCGTTGTCCATAGTATATGTGTAGACTACAATACAACCGATATGGCCTGGTTAAACTTCTGAATGCATTGTCACTACTCTTTGATGTCTTGTGACTGGAATCTAGTATGACCTTGTCTTAGTTGGTACTGCATTGCACCATTTTATCTACGTTGATCCCCTTTCAGAAACGATGCATTACTTTTATTTGGAATGGGACATTTGCCTGGCCTTTTGGGTTGATTCTAAGAAATGTGCTTCAACTGGTTGTATGTTTTGAATCGAAAGCGACATACATGTTACAAGCCTAGTTTACAAGATTTTCTTCTGGATCTAGGTCACAGTGAATGTTTTAAGTCACCCAAAGTTTAGGAGAACATAAGTCAACCTCACACTGATCATCTAGACCTGCTCTGTTCATAACATTGAGCTTACTATTACTACTTAATTGTTTTTAAAGTTAGTAATGGAGAGGATATTTGTTTAGTTTTTAGATTGATGTTGTCAATGTGTCCCACGTTCTGGCTATGTTCAAAAAGCACGTGCAACATATTGTATTTTAATCTCTAAAAACATACATGTTTATTTCCAATGAAAGTTTCCTTTCGATTTTACTGGACTAGGGCAGCTTACTGGAATAGATTGTTTCTATTTCAAGTAATAACAAAATAACATCAGTTCTTCAACTTTAATGGATACCTTTTTGTGTATCTGTCTGTTGATGCCCCTACTATTGGGTAATAATATTAGTGAACCCTCGAGGGATCATTTCTGGTGCATGACCTCTTGCAATTCCTGTATAAGATAATTGCACTTATTGTCCAATGGAGATAGCCATGTTTATGCTCTAAACATAATCTAATGCTTTTTTTTTTATCACATTTATTATTCTTTTAAGTAATCTCTTTCCCATTGTGTCCTTTTCAACCTTTTTTAGTTTTCTCAGAATTCTATTTTAGAACTTTGTGGCTTTCTGTGACAACATTATTAGGAATGTTCATCTCACACATGAGATTGTTTACCTGAAAGGGTTACATCTGGCTGTTTGTATGACCAGTTATTTTGTTGAATGCTTAGCAGGCCTGTGGCCCAGATTCTTGATTGGTTAATATGAGTGACATTCAGTTACATTAGTTTCCTAAAGTACCAACATGTGTTATGGGTTAGTTCTTGGAAACATGGGATCTTTGACTTGTGTAAAACATGTTCATTCATATTGCATAATCGGAAAGAAATTGTTTACCCTGAATGAATAAAGATTTTAAAAAGTATCATCTAATCATTTCAAAATTGTTTCAAATTCACAAGGACAAAGCAAAAATACTTGCTTTGAAATAGTAGCTATGCTTCAAAATAGATAGTAGGTGTATATTGATCTCTGCCTCTAGGCTAACTAAGGCCTCCATGTTCTTTGTTGGAATTGCTGCCACGTTATGTTAAACTCTGACGCAACATGTGCACAACATCATACACATCTTGTCTCAGTTGACCAGTGTTGTATTTCTGTGTTAAGACATGGGGAAATTACATGCAAAGATCAGCCAGTGTCCATACCACTGAAATCCTTTGTCAACACACTAAGAGGTCACACTGCTATTTGCGTGTCTGTTGGCAGCCATTTTAGTATCTTTTAGTTTTGAGTCAAACGTGTCCTCTCTCACCAATGACATGTTTTTGTATGAATAGAGGACTATTGGTATTTGTCATGCACATAGTAGACAAACTGAAAATCTGGTGATTCTGGTTATTACTCTATTACATTACAGTCCATTACACTTATCCACATAAGTCACAAAATGGCCCTTGCTTTGTGCACAGCTTGCTGGGTTTGCTGTGTTTAAACTCATGGCTACATGGAGGGGGGGGGGGGGGCAGGAAGTGTTTGAGCAGGAAGGCCTGCAAGCTGAGCCGAGATAGGCTGGTTTTCTACATAGCAACAGTTCGGCCTATGGTAATTTGAGATGAGGCTTATATCCCTCCCACCTTTGACCTCACACAGCGGAAGGAGACACCTCCTTCTGTGTTTGGTCAGCAAAAGCTGCATACTCACCAGCAACAGCTGCCTGTGAGTGACTGTTTTTTACGAATTAACATTATAAAGGTCATGATTGCGAAACTGTTAACCGACGACAACATCACATTCCTGAATTGATCTCTACTAATGTCTCTCAGTTGAATAGTTAGTTGAGTAATGGAGTAGATCTCTTTTTTTCTTTTTTTTTCTTTTTATTATATATATATATATATATGTAATGTTTGTAACTAGGCAATATGAGCTCAAATGAAAATCCAAACGTGAGACAGTAGGTCTATGTAATGTATCTGATTTATATCAAACACAAACCAGCCATTTATGGCTGTGTTTAGTGGGGATCTATTTGGAACGTACCATGACCCCAGCTGTCCGCTCAGGGTATTGCATGTATCGAGAGCCAGTCTAGACAGCTCACACAGTCCTGAACCCCCTTGTGGGAATCTTTCAACATTGCATTATATAACAAACATGTTTTTAAAAATAAATAAATGTCTTGCTTGTGACCTGGACTCATGATTTCATATTTAGATTTGTCAACAACAACTCTTGCCCAAGAAGAGAAAAGTATTGTCTGAGGGTTTGATAAAGGTTTGATCACTAATGGTACAAGGAGTAATGTTGATTCTTTAAGGTGATCATTTTATAATCTAACTTGTACCTTAAGTTTATTTGAAAGCAGCATCACAAATGTGCGACATGTCAATGTTGAAACAGTCTACTAACATGCTCTAAAAGTATCTTGTGAATACCAAAATAAATCCTGCTTTTGCAAAAGGTTTGACTTGTTTATTGAGCATTCTGAGAAGTGACACGCCAGCTCAATACTCTGTTAAATAGGGGTTATTAATACTTTGTCAAACAGGGCTGATCAATACTTTGTTAAACATGGGTGTATCCTGCTTTGAACCATGTCACCACTAATCTGATGGGTTGGTCAAAATAAGTTTAAGAGGATTTGTTTAGTTTAGTGAATGAGCTGATAAGAATGGTAAGCTGAGCAATGAACTTGCAGTCTGATGTTGAGCTTCTTCTCAGCTTATGCTACTTGTCAGTTGTGTCCTTCCCAGGCTGTTGGCCTCTATACCTTCCTACTGAAAGTTCATATATTACATACTACACCCGTTCAAATGTCCCCATATCATCCGAACCTACTTTCCGACACTACCATAATATCTTATTCACATTGATATACATAATATCTGCGTATGTGTGCAAAATCACCTTTTTAAATGGTCCAACTGATGTCTCTCACATTACAGCTTAACATATAGTGGGATGTCAAACCCAAGGTTCCCCTAAAAATATTTCCCTTCTAATTTTGTGAGAACCTTCGCTGATCGAGACTAGGGCTGCACGATTAATAGATTTTTAATCGAAATCGTGATTTGGAATGATGCAATTATCAAACCGCAAAAACAATTAATAATCTCAATTCTTTTATTTTTTTACTAATTTGTTTAACCAGGAAGTCCCATTGAGATACAAGATCGGTTTGGGAGAGGGAGGTAAGGGGTTTGAGATTGTGTGTTGTGAAGTTTAGACTTCAGAGAGGGAGAGTAAAGTACAGAAAAAAAGGAACCGTTTGGTACCGGTATCGATTCCCAGGTACAAAGAAACATTTTCAGGCTCGGTGTCCTGAAAAGACCCACCGCGTAGGCCAGATGCAAGCCGCATTTTACAATAAACCTCTGTGGGGCTGCTTTTTTTAATTATTATTATAATCGCAAAATTTATTCGCAATCGCAATATCTGTCAGAAAAATTATTTCCCAAAATCGTGCAGCCCTAATCGAGACGACATAATTGTCTACCGCAATATATTTCCATCACCGTATGATCCCGTATATCATTGAGGAGGCCAATACAAAATTATTGTTTAGCTACCTCCTTCCACCTATCCTCTTAACACATCCACCGCCATTCACGCTGTAACACGTTATTGCCCGCCATGCTTTGACCACCAGACCACACTGTACAGCGATATTGAGATCAATATTTCATTTTTTCGCCATGGCATTCATAATTCATATATACTATACACCTCCGGCGCTGCAGCTGGACCCTACGGCTCAATACCGCCGCCTGGTGGATGGTCGGGCGAGTTACACTTGGAACAACAGGAAGTGGGAGGTGTGCGTAGATTAAATTCATCCGGCCGTCAGATATTGTCGCAAGGCTCCCGACAGACACTATCTACATAATTGATCGCTTTATAAACTTAATAATCGATATTATTTTGGCGTTTATTGCGACATACAAACCGGAAATGGACCTAGGCGATCGGCGTCGTATACCTGGGATCTTTCACCGCCAGTCTCATTGACGCACGGTAAGAGGACGCTAACGGCATTTTCAGCCCAATTGTTCATTAATTTCACTGCAAACCGATCTGATCAATATATCACCCATACTACATAAAGCATTTACTGATGATCACGGAATTATAAACGACCCCCCCCCCCCTTTCCTCCACGCATGATGACGCATAACGTATAGGATCATATACAGTTGAATTTTTTTATATATTTTTTTTTATGCCTATAAATCCGTTCTAGGAATTACTGCAGAAAACGATAAAAACATACTTATATTCTAGAAGGTATTTTTGTATGAATGTTTGAATGAAAAAGTATAACGTTCCTACATCCTGAACGATAGATAATCGATGTTGAATGGGCCATAGTAATGTCAATTTAGCAATACAATTAAAAAAAGTTATAGCCCTGCAAATAAGGTGAACATCTCCATAGGCTTAGAGTGGTGGCAGACTGGCTATATTGATGGATATAACCAATGGCAGGGAATGTGTTAAAACACAGACAAACACATTGTTGACAATTTGAGAATTTTATGTCAAAAGAATAAAGTATTAACCATTTTAACACTTTGGCTGCCATGGGTTAAATTAATGATATACCATAGATTGCCAGCGCTATTTGTCTATGGAGAACGTCCCCTTCTTTGCAGGGCTATAACTTTTTAAATTCTATTGCTACATTGCCATTATTAGGGCCCATTCAAAGTCCTATATGTATTGTTCATTGTGTAGCAACGTTAAACTTTTTCATTCACATATTCATAGTAAAGTATGGTCTAATGTATAAGTATGTTTTCATCTCTTTCTGCAACTTTCTCCAGAACGTGATATATAGCCCCAAATGCATTATATTGATGATGAAATACAGTTTGATGGCAATCAGCGCGATATAAAAAATTCCAACTAGACGTACTTCTAGAAGTTACTACATAAACTACACGTCATCTGATGTTGACCGGATGGGCGAGGGGGCGTTTATAATTCCGTGGGCAGCGTTATACCAATCATCTAATGTGGGTCAAATGTTGATAAAAGCAGTTAGTATCGAAGATGGTAACGTTACACGCTGAAACTCACCCCAGTCTCCGCGCGCCGTTGGGCGATCATCGTCGAGTAGAAATTTTATCATTATGGGATATATTATTACCCGGTCCATCTCCAGCTTATATAATGGTATATACGTCCAAATCATGTTGTTTATCGAGTTATTGGCAATCGATCGCTATGTAGAGTGACGAGCTAGAGTGCCGGAACCTATCCCGAGTGGCCGGAAGCAATAGGGCCGACCAGCAAAACCTCTACTGCGCTTCCTGTTAAGCAGTTGCGCCGATCGGCCACCAGATGGCGCTCCTGAACCGCCAGAGAGCTCAGTGGGTCCTGCTGGTGAATCTCAGGCCAGCGGAGGGGGAATATGAATCCGATTCCAGATTTTTGAAATATTGATATAAGGACGCTGTACAGCGTCCCCCGGCAACTTTAGCATCGCCAGCAAAGACGTTGTAAATCGTTTTTAGGCAGTCAAAGTGTTAAGTCTGCTCGTAATACTGAAAGAGTGATCGTGTTTTTGCTCCCTTTAGCAACTCGGCCTCAGAAGAGTCCAACCACTCCGGGTCGGAGTCCGGGAGCCGGTCAGAGAGCGAGCATGGCAGTGAGAGGAGGAGGTCCCACAACTCCGAGTCCAACAGCTCCTCGCAGTCGGAGAGCCACTCGGAGTCGGAGTGTGAATCCACAGGCTCCAAGTCTCAGCAGGCGGAGGTGAAAGACAAGCCGGTCAAGAAGAAGGAGAGTCTGGCGGAGGTGAAGAAGGTAAATTGTCACTTGACCCTTGAGGAAGGCGGCCGGTGCGGCTTGCGGGAATCCGTTTGAATGAATATTTATGATGAAGCCACTAGGTTGCCTGTCCTCTGGTCATTCCTTTTCTTGGCGGGATGGATATTGAATGGCATTTTTCAGACTATGCTGACGGGAAACGTTTAGTAATTTAGCTGACACTTTTATACCAGTTCTGTACAACAAGTCAGCAGGAAGGGAAGGGTACAACTCTGGCAGATAAGGGTAAGTAAGATTGGTCGTCAAAAAGTGTCGAACTTGAGTGCTACAGTCTTGAGTGCATAGTTGTAAAGACATTAGCATAATAGGTAGTAATATAGGTATGGTAGATTACCTAGTAGCAAAGTGCATAATAGTATGGTACGAAGTTTAATAAGTCTTTATTATTATTTTCTTTTAATTTCAGCGTCTACACCTGTAGACTACCACGTGGTTGGTTATGAAACATATTCAAACGGTTCTGAAGTGTACACTTAAGAGAGGGACATGCTGAAGATGGACTGGTGGCTGAATTATTGATTTCTGATTCACAGATGTGGGAAGAACATCCAGATGTCTATGGGGTCAGGAGGTCAAATCGCAGTCGACAAGAACCTGCTCGGTTAAACATTGGAGCTGGGGTAAGGGCATGTAAATCAAAGTGAAAAAAAACTGTTTCCAAAGAACTAGCCTCACAGCAAAACAACACAGAGAAATTATTATATTGTGTAGTGGCTTTCCAAAGTGTAACCTTTCTGCTAGGACATTCCTAGGAAAATCATCTGACACACAGGCAGTTTTACGTCACCAGCAGCAACTGGTTTGTTTGGAATTGATAGACAGACTTGACTAATTGGTGTGGATTTTAAAGATGGAAAGCAAGTAAATTCAGTGCTAAAATGCAACAGTAATGATCTCTTATTGAAATTCATGACTTTATAATTTGTATCAAAACCAAAATTTTTGTATTGACACTAGTAAAATGACAATCTGTAATTAAATTAATTCAATTTAATTTAATTAAATTAAACATAGAAACAAGTGCACACTATATGACATTAAGGCCAGTGTATGCCATGTGAATGAGACATTATGGCAAATTTGAAATGAAAATCTTATAATTTAACTATTCAGGCAATGATAGCTTATATATGAATGGCTACGTAACGATAGCCTTTATATCACAGTATATACGTTTTTCTTGTAAGTTTCATTCATTCATTACACACCTTACTTTAAATAAATATTTTAACACCTTACAAGCACACTCTAGTTATATCATTTTCATATTGTGCAATACATAGGCTCCAGGCTACAACCTTCACAATGGTCTCCGTACAGCCTTAGTTCTGTGTACCCCACGTTGGTAGAAGCAATATGGGTAAATTCATACCGTTCTTCCGGTGTATCATTTCTAAATTGATAACCTGAAACATTAACACCCTATGCAGCCCCCCCCCCCCCCCCCCCCAGGTATATGTCGTACAAAATATACAATGTAACTTAATGAAATACATAAATAAAAAGGATAGATGATGAATAAAGTCATTGTTTACGACTGTTATGTTTGTGGCTGTTTCTTTTGAATTAAAGTGTGATTTTACAATATCTTCTATGTCTGCTTAGGCAAACCTCCTAAAATATAAATGTGAAATATTTAGCTGGACATGTTTTTTTTGCATAAAATAATACATAACATAAAATACATAAAATGTTATTTCAAACCTTTTATTTAAACTTGAAAGGCAACTGAGGTTTCCCTCATTGTCGAGTGTACATACAGAAATTAGCTAAATAAATCATAACAATAAGACGACAAGATGAGGAAAAAAGCATGGATAACAAATCAATTACAACATGCACAACTTGATTGACATAGGTTGGAGATCAAGGTTTTAAACTGCAACAGAGCAGCGGTGAATCTCGAGCTTTAATAAGATCATAAGAAGGTTTTACTGCACATTTTGATTATTACTAATTACTCCTCACTCCTATGCTCCGATTATTTATGCTAATATTTGTTTTTAAACAAATAAATCATTTGAAATAAAAACAATGCAACATTTGTATCACGCAAAATCGCTAAGTCTCGTCTAGACGACTGCAACCTCTTGGAGCATGGGACGGTACGTTTGGAGAAATGTGTCAAAGCAATCGAGAAACACTTAATTTCCAGTTGGACACACCTGCCACATACACATTCATATCACTCACACCATCTAGTGGATGTTATATGGAAGCACTTGTATGCCTTAAATTGCAAATGGCACACCGAATCTTCTCAGAGCATTTTCTTTAGGTAAGGGATAATGTAAGATGAGTTGTCAAGTTATTGAAAAAGAACGCATGATTTGAATAATACAGGGCGAAGCTGCGTCTCAAATGAGTTTAGACCGGTGATGCCACTACTACGTCAAAGCCACGTAATTATTTGAAATTAATCGACACCCATCCCAGGCCACGGTATATAACCTGTGTTAATCACATTTGCAGGGTAGCAGTGGCTCTGAAAGCGAAAGCCCTAAGAGAAAGCCACCACGGTCTAAGAAAAAAGAGTAAGTACATTACATTCAGTCAGTGTCTTTTGTGGATGGATGTATCTTTTTTTAACCGCAGTATTACACCATGGTCATTTAAGTTCCGCCTCATTTGAAGTGTCATGCATCGTAAAATAGTGGGTCCTTTCTTTAGGGGGGAGAAAAACATCCTTAAAGAGTGGAATGCTGTTGAACCCACGCAGCAGTTTCGCATGATTCCATATCCATTTCTTTGCCATTTTTGTCGTCTCAATTGTTCAGTGTTGTGTTAGAATTGTGGTCCTCACCATTTGATTGCTCATTTGCAAATGGGTATCTGTTTGCTCCAAATTGGCTCCAAATTAGGTCCTTTTTAGGAGTTCTAGCCAATAACGAACGGATGACTTCCTGAATCTACAGCGAAATTGATTGAGTGATCGGTGGCTTATCTCGGATCAAATTGGGTTTAGCTGAGCACCCTATGGCCAATATTACACATAATAAAATATCAATAATAGCAATGATGGGCCTTGAGGGTGAACTTGTGGTATTTCTGTCTTGTAAGTAATACCTGGAAATCTGATGACTCAAATGATGATGATGATGAAGAGGAGGAGGAGGAGGAGGAGGAGGAGGATGCCAGCAGTGCAGACAGTGAGCAGGCAGCGAGAACAGTTAGATCCAGACGTCTCCCTGCTAGAAGGTAAGGGTGGAGTGAAGCCTGGTTTTCAGACAGCTACCCACTGATCAACCCAAACCCATTTCCATTGTGATTCATTGGTTGCTTAATATCATTTTTGCATTCCTTTTGATTTAATGTACCTAACCTCTTGCTGCAGGTTACTCTAATACTCGCAATCTATTTGAAAAGTTTGATTGAAACTTCTGTTTAGTTTAGGTTATTGGGTTTCCCAATTAGCTACAGCATTGCAGTAGCTGTTCCTGGAGTCCACAAAAAATGTACATTGTGACCGTGCAACATAATACTTCATCATAACATATAACATTACAAGTAAACATGACTAAGGACTAGTACATACACACACACAACATAATACTTGCATCATAATATATAACGTTACAAGACAAAGGACTAGAGACTTGGACTAGTACACACACAAGACAAGCTCCAATAATCAACTATTTGAAATAACCAAGAATACTTATGCCCACACATTTGTTCATATTACATTCATTTGTTGAATTATCTTGTATGAAGGATTTTGAATCGTGAATCATCTACTGTCGTGCACCGATGACAAATGCTTAGCTAACGAGATCTAAATGAACGATATGCAGTTTGCATCTTGAAGCTGGTCTCGAGGCCGGTGGCTTCAGTCAGGATGTTAGGGGTGACCGCTAGAGAACCTGAAATCAGAACTAGTGATGGTGATGCTGGCGTTTTTGTGGGTTGTTATCTTCATTTGGCTCATGTGTCTGTGTGCACGACTCGACGCTTTAACAGACCTCAGGCCAGAGCAGCAGCCGCCAAAAAGGCTCAGAAGGCACGGAAATCCAAGAAACAGGAGTCATCCGACGACGACGATGATGATGATGATGATGATGATGACGACGACGATGATGACGATGAGGATGATGACACTCCAAAGAGACAAACTCGTGGTGGACGGGGTGCGACTAAAGTCAAAAGGTGTGTTTATGTGACTGGTCTTGTCTTTTTACAGGGTTTTAAATGAGTTTTGTGAACAATTATTTGTATTTTTAATCATACAAAAAGAAAACTGGGTCAATAGGATAAGATATTCCTTTATTGATTCCCTTGGGGAAATTCGGGAAATGGACGTTTGTATGGATAAAAACGGCAAAAATAAAGAAGAAAAGTAAACAAATAATGAGCAGGTAGATGGATGTGAGCGTTGTTACACTGCCTGACTCATGACAATGCAACAAATGGGAGACCACACAGAATATTGAGTAAAATAAAAGTATTTAATTAGAAGTTAACAGGAATTAACTTCAGTATAAGGTAAAAACGACAAAATGGCTGCTGGAGACAAAGGAGAGAGAGCATGGCACCAGCCATCTCCGTCATACCGCTCGCTCGCCATCATCAACCCCCAATCTGAAACGCCTGCCAGCCTTCCATCTGTGATCGAGAGGAGACTCAGGCAAAACTCCAGAGGGGCGTAACGGCGTATACTTGCGTCACGTCAGAATACGTTCTCATACTTGAGATCCACCCGTCTGTACTTGCCTACACATAATCCTTTTACATTTCTGTAGATACTATATCGCTACATATCCCTTACCTACTCTTACTGGTTATGCTGCTGGCCAGTATGCCTTACTACCATACTGTCTTTATACCTGTATCACTGTACATATTAATACTACAACTCTATACTTACATCTGATTAGCACTATTACTCGGTAGTAACTTATATATTTTATACACCGTTTAATCACCTGTACATTGTATATTACTATCGCACTTTACTGTTATATTTACACTCTGGCTGGATGCCAAACTTATTTCCGTTGTACTGTACTTGCTGTATAATGACAATAGATTTGAATCTAATCTATTTACATACACATGGTATTTGTATATGCATAATACATGTAATCGCACATAAACAAAACTTAAAAGCATTTAGTCCGAACAACAGCACTCTTTTATGTAAGGGGAGCATAGATCTCGACCTTTAGAGGAAATGCTAGACAATAATAAGACTGCAGGTAGGGTCTGTAGAATCTAAGTAACTAACGAACAATCCCAGTCGGTCTTGATACATCATTCCCAGAGATAGTAGGGGTGACATCAGTCATCTGGTAATCCATAGGTTCCCGGTTTGATTCCCGCTCTTCCCAGGCAGCGTGTCAGAAGTGTCCTTGAGCAAGACACTTAACCCCCTAACTGCTCCAGATTAGCAGGTTGGCACCTTGAATGGTTGCCTCTGCCGTCGGTGTGTGAATGTGAGGTACAAATTGTAAAGCGCTTTGGATAAAAGCTGTTATATAAATGCACGGTACATTTCTTCCCTCGGCGGTCTCTGAGGTGCCACAGAGTACACGTCTTTTGCCGGCGCGTCACCGTCCTTTTACCATTGCCGCCGCGTAACCGTTACCTTCTGTGTCGCCGTGTCACAGCTATAAGGAGGAGCAGTATGACCACGAGACGGATTCCGACGACCTGATGGAGATGGTCGGGGAAGTACCAGAGGAACAGCAGGACGACGATAGTGAGACCATCGAGAAGGTCATGGACACCAGGACCGCGAAGAAAGGAGGTGAGACGTTTTATTCATCTTCATTTCAAACCTTTATTTAAACTTGAAAGGCAACTGAGGTTTCCCTCGTTTACAGTCACGTCGAGTGTACATACAGTACAGAAATAAAAGAAATAACAAGACGAGGCAAAAAGCAGGGATAACAAATCAACTAAAACACGTACAACTTGATTGACAAATTTGGAGATCAAGGCTTTAAACTGCAACAGAGGGGAGAATCCCAAGCTTTAAGGAGTTGGGAGTTCATTCCATGAGCTAGAGGGGCATCATAGCAAAATGCAGATTTACTCTTGTGGTCAGTCAAATAGACTTGGTTAATACAGATTTATTAACCTTCCACCACACCCTGTTCAGACCAAACTCATCTTTATCAATAATCAATCACTGGACTTTGAAGAAGTGCGATAGGCGGCACACGCATGCAATTTTTTTTGTTGGGTCGCCGATGCGATGAGTCTCTGCACTTGACCCACCCCGTCGTCCTTCCCCCCCCCAAGGGCAGCCGGGAGCAGATAGGGGCTGCGGCGTGGGGCCGCGCCACCGGGGACCAATCCAAGTGTTCCTGTCCGTCTTCGTCAGGGACGCGACAGCGATCTGTTGTGCATGTTTTTCCATTGGGTTTATCTTATCGGGGGGGGGGGGGCGGACCCTTGCGAGCACAGGGAGAACATGCAAACTCCACACAGAAAGGCCCTGGCAACATGGAAACCTGGTCCCCAAGCGGGAACCGAACCCTGGACCTTCTAGCTGTGAGGTGGCAGTGTTAACCACTACACCACCGTGCCGCCTAGTGTTTCATTCATGTTGTGTCTCATTAGCAATGGTGAGAGAAAGTACATAATGCAAAACTAGAAATCCTTTGATAGAAAAGTGGTGAAATTGCTCTATTAAAAATTCCATTCAAGTATCAAAAGTAAAGCACTTTGTACGTGACATTCCCTCAATGTCTATAAAGCACGTACTTTGTTCTTTTACGTTATGCAGCTACATTGATCCACTGTGTCCGTCTGCTTTTAATACATTTCCAATGATTAGTATCCATTTGTTGGACAGAGTTGACATAATGTTCTGATATTTTTTTTTAAATAAACCAATGGACAGTAAATCCTACGCCATTGTGTAACCCGTCGTGTCATCTCTAGAGCCTCCTTTCTCTCCTTCACGCAAAGTTAAATCTACTCTCGGTGAAACGAGCTACCTATGAAATAGCTCTGCTGTCTGTCCGTGCAGACATGTTCACTTTATAATGTTGTCTGACTAGTATTGATAACATGCTTAGTATTTTACAAATTCGTTTGTAGAATAAATTACCTTATTATGGCCAAGTCATACATCTATGGATTGGCTCAAATCTCCTCTTTCCAATGGCAGAGGTCAATCTGGATTTAGTATCACCAGGCGCCCGTTACAGGGCAGCAAATACCGTGAATTAAATCTACTGTAAGTACAGTTCCTTTTGTATAATGTCCATAGCTCCCGCATTTTTTTCCAGATTGTGACAGTTTTTTTCTAGACGTTCACAGAAAGGTAAAGAAACGATATACGTTGTATTTTATGGCAATAACGTTCAGGATTTTCCAATTTTGCCAATATAATTATTTCATGTCAAGCGGCTGCAGCTTTGTCTGGGTGGTGTAGTTTTATGAAATTTCGACGTCCATCAAAAGCCCTCTTTCTTACAACAATTTCATGACGGCGTCATGTCCTCACGTCTAAATCATCCGGTTTTCGATGCAATGCGCAGAGATTTTTATAAGCTCGTATTTAGCTAATAACACTTTCTCATCATTTTCAACTTTTTCAATCATTGCTAAACAAACGTAGTGCTGAAAATATACACATTGACAGCTGTTTTGATAATAATAATAATACTTCGTTTTATATAGCGCCTTTCAGAGGACCCAAGGTCGCTTATAGGGTTAGGGTCTTTACTCTTGGCTACATTTGAAAAAAAAAAAACATTGCTTAATGCGGACTGTATTGATCTATTTGTGACATGAAATAAATCTTGGCCCGGTACCGATCTGGCTTAAGAGGTTAACGTTGACACCCATATAGCTAACCGCCAGCCAACGCTGTGTAGCGTTACTACTCCTAAGGTGGTGATATAAGGGATGCAATACGTAGCAGTCACATTGAGAAATGTCTTGTGTGTTTTCCGTCCTAGTCACCGGTGCTCCCACTACCCAGTACGCGGTGGCGGAGAACGGAGACCCCGGGGCTGACTTTGACCCGGAGAAGGACGAGGGAGAGACCCAGTATCTGATCAAGTGGAAAGGCTGGTCCTACATCCACAACACCTGGGAGAGCATGGACTCACTGACGGAGCAGAAGGTCAAGGGACTGAAGAAACTGGACAACTACAAGAAGAAGATGGAGGAGCTCTATGCTTGGTAAGAATCTTCTGTTTTCATACTGTAAGGGCCTAATTTATACTCTGACATCAAAGTGGTTGCGAAGGCCAAAAATGTAACCACGCATCAACATAGCCGCTCCCTAAGCCTTTCAGAATCGACACTGCCTTACGTGTCAAACATTGTCCAATTGTTTCTACAAAGACGGATACAACCACAATTACATATTGCAAACAACTCCCTGTTGTGTTCACAGTATTCTAGCTAATGTTAACTACTTTTCTAATACCCAACCATGGCTGGCACACATACACACATACATATACACATATTATTCCTTTTATATTTCATATTGCCACTAGTTTTATCAAAATGTATTTTCATAATTGTTTTTGTATCCGTGTTTAGTCATAAATTCGGACACAGTAATTTCCCTAGCTACTCATCTCTCAATCTTTTTTTTCAAATCCGTAGGATGAGAAGGGCTTCCCCCGAGGATATAGAGTATCACAACTGTCAGCAGGAGCTTGTCTCCGACTTGAACAAGCA
The DNA here is from genome assembly GCF_963971535.1 of Notolepis coatsorum. Classification (NCBI taxonomy): domain Eukaryota; kingdom Metazoa; phylum Chordata; class Actinopteri; order Aulopiformes; family Paralepididae; genus Notolepis; species Notolepis coatsorum. The sequence continues at coordinate 66,486,707 of NC_140182.1, forward strand.
GTTCCAAATTGTGGAGAGAATCGTCGGTAAGAAGGAACAGCCTTTCATGTTCTGGTCTGCATTTAATTGTGGACCCCCTTGAAAACGAGATGGTTAATCTCAAGGGGTAATTCCAAATAAAGAATTTCAATATAATATTAATATATTGCCATGCCTTGTTTCAACGTTTCCTAGTTGGATTTCTTTGTTTGGCATATTACTAGGGGTGTAACGGTACGTGTATTCGTCCCGCGAATTTACGGTACGGCCGTCACGGTGCGGTACGCGCACCCATGCGACGAATACGCCCCACAGCGCAAACACACCCACATGCAGGCACTCGCGAGGTCCGTGTGAGCCGGGCACACCGAGTCAGACTTCAGAGCGGTGAAAGTGCACGGAGGAGAAAGGCACATTTACAATTGGAACAGCTGCAGGGTTATTACAGTTTTCTTGTGCGCCCAATAACGTTAACCAAATGAAACCAATGGAAAGAAAGTTAAACACACACGTGTCGCCGACACACACACACGCCAACAAACACATCAACATTCTCCCCGCGGCCCGCTGGACTCACAGGTGCACAATCAAATAAAAAGAAGAAACCTACTTTTCCGGACAGATCATCTGAGCTCCACTGTTTAAATCCAAATAATCCTCTGCCATTCTTGTAATATGTCATCTGTTCTCTAGTTCAGTCTGGTCGTGAAGTAAAATTCTCTCTGGAAGTGAAACTGAAACTTAGCAAGGATAAGTTTAAAGGGGCAGTAAGCAAGTGGATGCCTGAACACAGAATGACACCAGTATCACTAATTACCACGGCAAGCCTATAGAAAAGTATTCTATTTAATAATAATAATTATATATATATAAAAAAAATTACAAAAAAATTATATGAATAATAATTATTATAAATATATTTTTTCTGTTGTACCGAACTCGTACCGAACCGTGACCCCAATACCGAGGTACGTACCGAACCGTGGCTTCTGTGTACCGTTACACCCCTACATATTACTGTAGGCTCTTTTGAAGTTATCCTAATCGATGTTTCTTTGTCTCAGCAACAAAAACGGGGAAGACCGAAGGACCCTCTGACTTTCCCTGTAAGCCATTCCTCTAAATAATAACTAAAGCTACTGTGCAAATTGGTAGTAAAACGTCTACGCTGTTGGTTTCTGTCTTGTGTTAAGTTCTTTTCATGTCACAGTTATGTTTGAGAATAGTGTGAAAATTACCCTTATTGGCAGGTCTAATGTGCTCTCTGGTTGTCTTTTTATGCATTAGCTCACAAGACGGCATCATCGTCCGATGAGCCGGAGTACCTCTGTAAGTGGATGGGCCTGCCCTACGGAGAGTGCAGCTGGGAAGACGGCGCCCTGCTCAGCAAGAAGTTCCAGCACTGTATAGATAGCTTCCACAACCGAAGCTCCAACAAAACGGTCCCCTCAAAAGACTGTAAAGTATGTATTCATTCTAGTGGTGGGACTCGATTACAAATTTTTATAGAATTATTAATCACATTTTAATCGCATTGCGATTAAATGGCTCAGTGACTATCTTTATAATAGGGAACAGTTTGTTTCCATTAATAGCGATGACTCTGACAGGGCAAAGCTAGTCTGTGGGGTTCCTCAGGACTCTATACTTGGCCCCCTTTTATTTTTGATTTATATACCGTAATTCCTCTAATAGTAACCCCGGCTTGTATTTGTTTCAACTGTAGCGGGTACCAGGCTTGTATTAGGAGGAGGCCTGTATAAGAGGGAGGCCTATATTTAAAATTTTCAAACGGATCATAATGAATAAATCAACATTTTGTGTCAGTTTGAACCCAGTAAAATGTACTGGGTTCATTTATTGAAACCAAGTACTGTATGAAATAGTGCAATTACAGGTGGTCACTGGTCATTTCAACGTTTTCAAAGTGAAATCAAGTAACTAGCTCAGTATGCAGCTCAGTATATTAGTAACCCGGCTTGTATTAGGAGGCCGGCTTATAATTGCTTAGCTTAAGAGCGCACCCGGCCATTAATAGAGACCCGGCTTGTATTTGAGACCCGGTTACTATTAGAGGAATTACGGTAAATGATTTAGCTTTTTGTATTCTCGATCTTGTTTGCTGATGACACCAACATTATAATGTCACATGAGAATTTTGCAGTATTAACACATTCAGTGCCGTTCACGAGAATTCTAGTTTCTGGGCCCCAACCGTTCAGTGCCATAAACGAAGATTCTCGTTTCTGGGTCGTTTAACCTTTTTTTCGATTTTAATACCCTATTCAATCTCAGGGAGCTGTGTGTTGCCTGAAAAATGCATACTGGGAATCCGAAGGTACCGTACCGGCCGCATCCTACCAGGCGGTGGTATCGAGCACCATTTGAAACGTTGAGCCTTGGGCTGTGCGTCGATTATATCGGTCCGGGTGGACTTTTCTTTGTCGTACAAGTGTAGTGGTTCTAATGCTCGGATTGAGAAGAAACAATTACTCCCGTGGTGTATTTTGTGTTGGATTATGTTGGCGAAACGATGGACATCAATACTTGGAATGGCGATCAGATAATTGGAATATTCTTTTCGGGGTACATCCTAGTCGAGGTAAGGGCTATATGGTATCAATCTTTGTTTTCATTGTGATCCGAGCGTATGTGTGTAACGCTACTCCATAACATTCCGTTGGTGACGATCAAAGCATCGAAAAACAACCCCCCCCCCCACACACCCTTTCATGCATTCATGATGGAACATAATACCGATCATATGCATATGGATTTTTTTTTTCTTTTTTGCATCTTGACTGGAAGAAACCCAGTGTCAAATGACTATAGTATTGTATCCATAGCTATAATATAGAATATAGTTATAGCTCTACAAACAAGGTGTCGGGCTACATTGGTTTAATGGGTGGCATGAGCATAGCCGTTTCCCGGAAGAGGCGTGGCACAGAATGTGTTAATTAGGGAAGCCAATGATGGTTTATCTTGTGTCTCAGATTGGTTCCAGACTAATAAACTATCGTTAAATGTAGAATCTAATTTTATTATATTTTGTAATAAAGGTAAAAGTTATTCGAGAAAGGAGGAAAAGCTATTAATCAGTGACGTTTTTTAATCATCTATTATAGTCTGATCTTTCCTTGCATATCTTATTCTAACATAATATGGGCTAGCACTCATTCATCTCATCTTCAAAAAATGATTTTACTTCAATAAAGATTTGTTAGACTGGCAACCCTCTCAGATCGATTTGAACCATCTGCTCCTCTTTTCAAGAAACTAAACATTCTGACAGTCTGAGGTTAATTCTTTACAGATATGTATATTTGTGTACAAATGCATTTATGATATCACAATCTACCAAATGGTTTTAATAGTTTTTTTCTTCTTTTAATTCGGATGATCATTCATATGTTACATGTCAGTCCAGGGACCTGCATATACCTTATTGTGGTACTTCACTTAGGCAGTTGTCAGTGAGGTATAGAGGGTCCAATCTTTGGAATACAGCTGATCCTATGCTGAGGAAATCTCCATCTCTGCTTATTTTTAAAGTAAACTACAAAAAAATGCTCATATCCAAAAGTAGTAGATAGATAAATAGGTCATACATGTACACTAGGTATGCATTTGGTTATGTGGGTGGGTAGGTTTGTAGGCAGGTGGGTGGGTGGTTATGTATTATGTACGCAGTATACAGTATATGCATGTATGTATGTTTGTGTTAACACATCTTTTGAATAGAGTTGTTCCGATACCGATACCAGTATCGGAAATGCCGCCGATACTGCCTAAAATGCTGGTATCGGTATCGGCGAGTACACGTAGATTCTAGCCTCCGATCCCATGACGTCATTTATCTCCTGCGGAGAGTGAGGATTATAAAATGAACGTGTTTTAAAGTGTGATGCTGTTTGTCATTTTAACAGCAGATACACTTTCTTAAATTCCATTGTCCCCGACAGTGCGGTGTGACAGGGAGCTCGGACGGGATGTGTTTTGCTTGCTGGTGTTATGATAGCATTAGCTGAAAAGCTAGCTAGTTGGAACAACATCCGCTTTAACGTTACATCAAATCAGATGATCGCCTGTCCTTTCTCCAGGACCTGACACTGTCAGTCTATCAACAATAATGCACCCACGGTAGCTGACTAACGTTATCAAATGGCAATCCGGGGAAGACGAGCTAGGTCAGCTAGCTTAGCATGATAACGGTACCGTGGCTAAGGTTGGTGCTATTCATAATCTAGCAATAATGGCTGCAGACATGCAAGCAAAGTACAGCAAGTTCCAATTGCCAAAGGATAAGAGTCTGAGGCGGAGTCTCAAAAGAGTATGTTGAATATTTATTTTGCATCGAAAATCACAACATGAACGTTAATACTAGCCAGAGCCTCTGCTACTAACAGACTGGGTAGCGAGTGCAACACCGTCTAACGTCCGTGCGGATCATTGGAGTAGGGTATATCTGCAGTGCCGCAGCCCCATACTCATTGATTAATGATACTAATACTAATCTATACAATCACCTGTTGAATAAATAGCATTACTTTCTAGTTATTACTAAAAAACAGTATATATAAAACAGTATCTGTATATTAAAAAAAAAGTATAATTTATATAATTATTTGTATGTATGCACTGGTATCGGATCGGAATCGGATCGGGAAGGAAAAAATTGTATCGGAACATCTCTACTTTTGAATGTATTACTGGTTGTATTACTGGTATTTTTTTAAATATTATGTATATTTGTATGTTTTGATTTGACAAAACGGGGGAAGTTCTCTAAAGGTGCTCCCATAGTCGAGCAGACTGTACACAGAGCAGACTCCGCGGATGTCCGCGCGGCTCTTTGAGCTTTCATAGTCGAGCAGATCTCAGCGGATGTCCGCGGTCTATTTCCTACATTTCTCGCACCAGTTTTACTACATTTCCCACAATTCTGTCTGTTCTACTGTACTGGCAGATCAGAGGGAACATTATCAGCGGGGGAGAGAGAGAGACATGTGGAGAGAGAGAGAGGTAGAGAGAGAGAGAGAGAGAGAGAAGAGAGATGTAGAGAGAGAGAGAGCTTCACGGGCTCATCTCTCTCCTCGCGCCACCAGAGAGAGAGAGAGAGAGCTTCACAGGCTCATCTCTCTCCTCGCGCCACCAATCGCTCGCGCAGTGTCACATTTAATGCAGTTCAATGTCAACCAAAACGCCGAGCAGCATTTTGTGTGACACCAAGTCAGCGGCGCGGATGTCCGCGCGTCAGAAAATAGGAGCGTCGCACCTGTGGGTCTGCTGTCGGCTGAGATCAAAGCTCAAGAGTCCGCGCGGACGTCCGCGCGGACATCCGCGGAGTCTGCTCTGTGTACAGTCTGCTGGACTATGGGAGCGCCTTAAGTCTCTAGGCTTCTAACTTCTCCTTCACAATATGGTTATGTTTTTTTTTTTTTTTACTTTTGTTTAACTCTGTTAATAAATAAATACAAATAGCCTACAAATATCAACATTTAATGCGAAAAGCTAAATTGTTCAATTCAAATGAATTTTGGTATACGAGTATCAATGAATATACATACGTTTAAGCAGCAAAATCCTGTATTAGATACTACACAGACCAACAGATCAATGCAATTTTTAACAAAGTGCAGCAATTTTAGGAATAATATATATATATATATATATATATATAGCGCAAAGGAACTTTTGTAAACTCAAGCACTTTTGAGGTAAAAGTAAAACGCAGTACTTTCAAGTACATTCCAGAACAGTTGACAATTGGAAAAAAAAACCTATTGCTTGATTGATCTCAATTTCTCTTATTTGATTTTTCATGAACAAACCAGACTAAGAAAAAGTAATTTGCCATTTATTATACTTTATACTTATAGCACATGCATGAGTCTGGTCTACTTTGAAAGGTAACATTCTTACACAATAAAGAAAAATCATCATGCGATTGAATGCATCAATTTTTTTAACTTTTCATTCTTTCTGTAGTTAATTAATCGAAATTAATGCGATAAAGTCCCAGCCCTAATTCATTCATAATCTCACCTCTTATCTCCCAGTCAAGCTTTTTATTCTATATTGTCGAAAAACTGAACACTGTGATAAAACATGACTTTCTACCTCTTGACTGCAGGTGCTGAAACAGAGGCCTAGGTTCTCTCCATTGAAGAAGCAGCCAAATTATATTGGAGACGACAATCTGCAGCTCAGAGATTACCAGCTGGACGGCATGAACTGGTTGGCTCACTCCTGGTGCAGGTAAAAGCAGATGGTTTAATTATCTTACGCCTATAATAATGATACATTTTCTTACTACATCGTTTGGAAGAGAAGCATGTGGGTAGAACTTCTTATTACGGTACACACATTATAGGGTAATTACTGTTTAATAATGTAGTAATAACCAGAAGTTTCCCGGGAATTTGACGAGTAATTATTTGTAATTGGTTGTTGTTTTCTCAGGGACATCATAATAACCGGAGAAAGCACTAATTACCAATATCTGGTAATAACGAATAATTATTTGTAATTGGGAATGAGTGTTTTCCATAATAACCGGAGAAAGCACAAATGTATAAGCATCATCATGATTGTGGCTCAGAACCCCCCCCCCCCCCCTCCCTTATCGTCAATGTACAAAGACACACCATAAACTCTCTTATTGGCCCACATCTCTAGTTTCAGGGTGAGGTTCATCAATTCATTTACTACAGTGAGGCCAATTTATATATCAATTTATAGGGTTACAATTTGGAGCTGGCAGAGTTGGCAGACCAGCTGGTATCTCTAGATTCCTCAGGGTCTCTAGTTTCAGATGATATCCACATACTCCCTGTAGCACTAACATGGAGACCACCAGACCCGGCGCCACACGAAAGCAACTGGCCGGTCTTTTGATCTTGTTTCTAGTAGTATGTATACTATGTACGTAGAGCTTGTGAACGTGAGGTCCAATAACGACTTGTGTCTTCTCTCACTCCTCAGGTGCAACAGTGTGATACTCGCGGACGAGATGGGCCTGGGCAAGACCATCCAGACCATCTCCTTCCTGTCCTACCTGTTCCATCAGCACCAGCTGTTCGGGCCCTCCCTGGTGGTGGTGCCCCTGTCCACTCTCACCTCGTGGCAGAGGGAGTTCGAGATCTGGGCCCCCGACATGAACGTGGTGGTCTATCTCGGGGACGTCATGAGCCGCAAAACGGTACAGCGGATTTCACAACGGTTTAAAAAAGAAAAAAAGACAACTTTGGTTTACGGCGTTACGGTGAATGTTAGGCTAACGTGTCTCGTCCCTGTTCTTCTGTTTTGTTTTGAGACAGATCCGCGATTACGAGTGGGTGAATCAACAGACGAAGAGAATTCGCTTCAATGTACTTTTAACCACGTATGAGATTGTACTGAAAGACAAGGTATGTGTTGAAATCCATTTATAGCAGCTACAAGTCATGTATAGCAGCTACAACTCATTTATAGCAGCTACAAGTCATGTATAGCAGCTACAACTCATTTATAGCAGCTACAAGTCATGTATAGCAGCTACAACTCATTTATAGCAGCTAAAACTCATTTATAGCAGCTACAACTCATGTATAGCAGCTACAACTCATTTATAGCAGCTAAAACTCATTTATAGCGGCTACAACTCATTTATAGCGGCTACAACTCATTTATAGCAGCTAAAACTCATTTATAGCAGCTACAAGTCATGTATAGCAGCTACAACTCATTTATAGCAGCTGCAAGTAATTTATAGCAGCTACAATTCATTTATAGCAGCTACAATTCATTTATAGCAGCTGCAAGTCATTTATAGGAGCTACAACTCATTTATAGCAGCTACAACTCATTTATAGCAGCTATAACTCATTTATAGCAGCTACAAGTCATTTATAGCAGCTACAATTCATTTATAGCAGCTGCAAGTCATTTATAGGAGCTACAACTCATTTATAGCAGCTACAACTCATTTATAGCAGCTACAACTCATGTACTCGGCACCTACTAGGGGTATAATGGTACGTGTATTCGTCCCGCGAATTTACGGTACAGGTGCCACGTGCGGTACGCACAGCCATACGAAGAATACGTCTCATACCACTAGGTGAAACTAGGGTTGCACATTTTACAATCTATGCTCAATATCTTTACTTTACTTTACACTAGCTTACATTGATCTTTAACGTTGAATATTAAGCTTGTATTGCCAAATGTAGATGATGAATAAAACGTTGAAGCTTAGGCACGATGACAACAACACGCACTGACACACTCGGCTCTCCCCTCCTTGCCTCCCGTTTACTACAGCCTTTCGTGTCCCTAAAACAAAACCATGAATGAATTATATGTTTGTAATTGTAACACAGCAGGGTCATTATTATCAATTTTACAGTTTTCTTTAAGTTTTCTTGTTCGCCCAATAATGGTAACCAATGCAAAGACGTGCACACACGCTAACTTTCTCCCGCAGACTTTCTCACAGCTGATCGGAGAAAGAAAAAAAGCACTGAGCTCCTCTCCAGTTGAGCTGCTACAGTGTTTAAATCTGAAATATTGATAAATCCTCTGCCATTGTTGTGTAACATGTCATCTGTTCTCTAGTCTTCTTCGGTCTCTGCTTCACCTGAAGTTAAATCCTCTCTACAAGTGAAACTGAAACTAAGTTGTTGCATAAGTTGTTAACTCTTTCTCTTTTTTTCCCGATATTTTTATTCATTATTCATCCAGAGACCTTAGTGTTACCATAGGGAATGAGTCTGAGATCGCAAAAGTCCAATACCGCCGCCTGGTAGGATGCGGCCGGTATTGCACATCCTTTGAAACTCTGTCGATTATATTGGTCCGGGCGGACTTTTCTAGTAACCTGAAACTAGGGCTTCACCCGATCGCATTGAATAGTTTTCGGGACCCCGATTCATTATGCTGTGGTGGGTTATGTCGTGGGCCAAATGGACATACGATCTACCAGATGGCAATCAAATTGGAATATTCTTTTTGGAATCCCATTGGCCACAGGTAAGGGCAATTTAACGTCAATTTCAGCCTGAATGTGCCTTGTTTTCATAGCCATCGCCCTGATCAGCGTATGTTGTTGTACTAACTAATGCCGTTATTGACCATCAATTAATCAGAAACGACCCCCCCCCCCTTTCATGCATTCATGATGGAACATAATACAGATCATATGCATTTGAATTTTTTGTTGTAGTGTGTGTGTGTGTGTGTAGGGACGAAATGCCAATGGATTTAGTATAATATACGTCGCAGGCTATAGCCTCCCAGGAATTACCCTAAACCGCTCTAAAACCATACTTATATTCACCACGGTATAAAACGGGAATGTATGGATGGAATTCTTTTTTCTTTTTCACATCTTGACCGATAGATACTCGATGTCAAATGGGCCATAGTATTGCATCCATAGCTATAATATAGAATATAGTTATAGCCCTGCAAACACTGACTGACTCCATTGGTTTAATGCGTGGCAGCGCATAGCCATATCCCAGAAACAGCGTGGCAGAGAATGAGTTAAGGGGGCAGTAGGCAATTAATTTACTCGGTGGATGCCTGAACACAGAATGACACCAGTATCACTGACTACCACGGCAAGCCTATAGAATATTATTCTATTTAATAATAATTATAAATATATAATAATAATTATAGATATTTCTTTCCTGTTGTACCGAACTCGTAACGAACCGTGACCCCAATACCGAGGTACGTACCGAACCGTGGCTTCTGTGTACCGTTACACCCCTAGCAGCTACAACTAATTTATAGCAGCTACAAGTCATGTATAGCAGCTACGCTGCTGGCCAGTATGGCTACTACCATACTGTCTTTATACCTGTATACACTGTACATATTAATATTACAACCCTGTACATACATCTGATTAGCACTATACCCAGTATTACTAATCTATATATTTTATACCCAGTCTAATCACCTGTACATTACTATTGCACTTTACTGTTACATTTTCACTCTGGTTGGATGCCAAACTTCTTTTCGTTGTACTGTACTTGTGCTGTATAATGACAATAGATTTGAATTAGGGATGTCCGATATTATCGGCCTGCCAATATTATAGGCCGATATTGGCATTAAAAAGTAATATCGGAAATTATCGGTATCTGTTTTCAAAAATTTATTTTCTTTTTTTTACATTTATTTAACCTTTATTTATTTACCCAGGCAAGCAAGTAAGAACAAATTCTTATTTTATTTATTGTCAAAAGCATGCATAATGTTGTGTTAATTCCACGACAAGAGATATGTAAGGGATAATGTATAGCTACGAGGTCATTGTCGCAAAATAATTGACCGACACTGCATTCTGGAACACCGAGGTGCAGCGGAGGTGTTCTAAACGCAGTAGTGATGCACCGATGTGAAAATTGTGGCCGATACCGATAACCGATATTAATATTGCTGTTCGGGCCGATACCGATATTTACCGATGTCGATATCTCTGTATAGAAAACACTTTTTTATGATAATCAAATAAAGAGCTATTTTCCAAAACGCATAATTATTTTACTTTTGTAACTTTTTTTCCGAAATGACTGATATTTTGAAACTATTTAAGGCCAAAACATGTTAAAAAAAAAAAGAAAAAAATATATACATATATATATATATATATTTAAATATATATATTTTTTTTAAATATCTTCCCATATTTATCGGACCGATACCGATGTGTAAAAAAACTGCCATATCGGCCGATATTATATCGGCGGCCGATATATCGTGCATCACTAAAACGCAGTGAAGGTCAATTATTTTGCGACAATGACCGAGTATAGCTATATATTATCCCGCTTATTACAGGGCTAACTTACTAACAATATACAATTCACTTTACACCATCGACAAGACGAGATCAAATGCAGACGCAGTTGTTCTGTTGCTCCTCGCCGGCAGGTGTGGACTTGATTGCACCTGATGTAGTGCAGCTGTAAAGCTTAGCTTTCGTGACTGCGATCAAAATGCTTGATTGTGATTGGTCAATAGCGCTCTGTTGCCCCTAACGGCGGTCATTATTGCGCGTTGCCCCTGACAGCGGTGAATTATCTAGAAATAATTGACCGCTGTCAGGGTAGGGCTGGGCGATATGGCCTCTAAATGATATCACGATATTTTTTGGCTATGTCACGATACACGATGTACATCACGATATTTTGACATTTCCTCTAAAGCTCTTAAAAATGATTGATTTGAAGCTTACAGTCACACCAACATGACGATTAAAATAGTCCCTGCAACATGTCTGCATTAAACCATGAAGATGCTTTCAAAAATAATTTAATTAAACATTTCAAAAAATCTAAAAGAGTAGTCTACTGACACACTAATACAGAAAAATGTGTATTAACATCTAAGACAATTTATATAAATATTCTTGGGTGCCTAAGACTTTTGCACAGTACTGTTTTCTATCCACTTTAGCCAAAAATACACACACACTACTGTGAGAAAATAATAATCTTGTAACCAAGGAATGGTCCGCCTATACTTTTAATATATAGTAAATAATATAAAATCACGGGAGACTTGATAGTTTAGACTTATGGTTTTTATTATCAGCAATGTTATAACATCCTACTGGTAAACAAAACACTGTAAACGTGTGTCCATCATCATCATATATATATTTGATGCTAGCTAACAAGCTACTGTATGAATTCAGTGCCTTATTAGCTCATTTGCGCTAGCCGCAATGCTAACGGTTAGAACGCGAGGCTACTACCAGTTCATCCACCTCGGTGTCTCCATATTCCATTGCCATTTCTGAATAAAACACGTATGGCTAACGTTTAAACTCGTGAAGCTCTGTCCACTTCTCTCACGCTGTCGTATCCCCGTTCCCTGTTTCCTCGAGTAGAGTCCTCCAAACAAACCTGTAGCACCGCCTCTCTGGGTGTGTGTGTGTGTATGGGCGTGTACATGACGTAGGTTGGGGCGAGTGTGTGTATTCTTTTTCTTTGAGAGGGAGAGACGAGAGAGTAGAGCGCTGCGCCAAAGTAAGTCATCTCAACTGCGGCGGCTTATAAACTGATGTGAGGGATTGTGAGGAACATCACGATGTCCACGATATGTTTAAAAAGTATTTATGAACTGTACCCGATATTTATATAATATCGTCATATCGCCCAGCCCTATGTCAGGGGCAACCGAGCGCTATTGACCAATCACAATCAAGCATTTTGGCGAATGTTAAAACGCCATGTAATAAGTAATGTTAATTACCTGAAATTATTCTGTTTTTTTGGGGGGGGGGGGATCAATTTATCTGTTGATATCGGAAATTAAGAGTTGGACTATATCGGTAAAAAAGCCAATATCGAACATCCCTAATTTGAATCTAATCTATTTACATACACATGGTATTCGTATATAATATATATTTATGTAATACATGTAATTGCACATAAACAAAACTCAAAATAATTTAGTCAGAAGCATAGATCTCTTGGCCTTTGGGCGGCTGGGTGGCGCAGCGGACATTGCGCTTGTCACCAACGCAAGAGACACCGGGTTCGACTCGGGCTGTCTGTGGTGCCTCGGGCTTGGGCCAGCCGTCATACTAATTCAATTGGCAGAATTAGCAGGTGGAAGTCGATGGGTGGTAATCTGGACATTGTGGACAGCGACTCCTACAGGTCGGTTGGGGACGCCTGCACAGCAGAGACAGGAAATGGCGGGGTAGTGTGAGCCTCCCACACGTTACACCTCGCCAATGAGAGTCCGAACTGGCAGGTGAAAAGATGTGACAGGCTGCCTCCTCGTGTACCGGAGGGGACACGTGATGCAAGGCTTCTATCCTCCCTACAACTGGCCAGTGGGGGGCATATGCGAGCAACGTTCAAGACAGGGGAGGGAAGAATTGGCACGATGGAATTGGGATGGGAGAAGAATGGAAAAGGTGGATAAAAAAAAATATGTCTTGGCCTTTTAGATGAGGAAAATATAAATAAAATTAGTGATGCACCGATGTGAAAATTGTGGCCGATACCGATAACCGATATTAATATTGCTGTTCTGGCCGATACCGATATTTACCGATGTCGATATCTCTGTATTTGATTATCATAAAAAAGTGTTTTCTATAAAGAGCTATTTTCCAAAACGCATTTTTCTTTTTCTTTTTTACATGGTTTGGCCTTAGGCTATGTGTCCACTAATAGCCTTTTTTTTTTAGGCTGACCGCTTTGAAAAAAGAAGAAAAAAAAGTTCCACGCGTTTTTCTGGGTCTCCCCAGAGCTCGCGCCAGCCGCGGCTCCGCCCCTTCCTTGATGAGTTACATTGATGAGCGTGCTGCTTTTCCAAAAGTTTAACTACTTTCAACTTTATGAGCTGGGAGCGCTCCGCCAAAAACGCTGCCGTCGAGAGCTCATAAAATGTGAGGCGCGGCTCTGGGAAGAGGAGCGCGCCTGACTCTTCTCCAGTGTAGAAATGAATGACAGAAAGGAGCTGACAACTCATAAAACGTCCGCTGTGGACATATAGCCTTATAGTTTCAAAATATCAGTCATTTCTGAAAATAAGTTACAAAAGTAAAAAAAATTAAATAATGCGTTTTGGAAAATAGCTCTTTATTTGATTATCATAAAAAAGTGTTTTCTATAAAGAGCTATCTCCAAAACGCATTTTTTTTTTTTTTTTTTTACCTTTGTAACTTATTTTCAGAAATGACTGATATTTTGAAACTATTTAAGGCCAAAACATGTAAAAAATATATATATATATATATATCATATCGGCCCCATCTTGATATCGGACCGATACCGATGTGTAAAAAAACTGACATATCGGCTGATATTATATCGGCGGCCGATATATCGTGCATCACTAAATAAAATACATTTCAATCTAATCATTTCTAGATTTATTTTTGTGTTAGTTAATTATACTTACCAATTATAGTGATGGCAGTCTAACGTGGTTGGTTATTATGATATCTGTCCAGGCGGTTCTGGGGGCCATCAACTGGGCCTTCATGGGGGTGGACGAGGCTCACCGGCTGAAGAACGATGACTCCCTGCTGTACAAATCACTGATGGACTTCAGGTCCAACCACAGGCTCCTCATCACCGGCACCCCGCTGCAGAACTCCCTCAAAGAGCTCTGGTCTCTCCTGCACTTCCTCATGCCTGACAAGTACGTGTTCTTGTTCCCTGTGACACATTGCTAGCGCTACAATTATTATGTAGCTATTTATACGTAAAAGAGATTGCTAATGATCGAAAAGGAGAGGAGAATGTCACCAGTTCAAATTGCAACGGGTGACGTCCTGTTCCAGACCTTGAGAAGAGAATCTGAGCTTTCATCTCTTATCAATTAGATGGCTGACACTGGCTTAAAGTGGCACATTCACAGGGATTAGGGGTGTGCCGATGGCATTTTTTTCCAGTACTCAGGGGTGACACTATAGCTCAGGTGGTAGAGCCGTCGTCTGGTAATCAGAAGGTTCCCGGTTGGATTCCGTTTCCTCCCAGGCAGCACGTTGAATTGTCCTTGAGCAAGACACTTAAACCCTTAACACATTCAGTGCCAATCACTGATAAACATGTTTCTGAGGCCCGACCGTTGAGTGCCAATCACATGTTAACACGTTTCTTGGTTGTTTTAATTTTTTTTCCGATTTTAATACTCTATTCAATGTCAGGGAGCTGGGTCTTGCCTGTAAAAGACATACTGGGACGCCGAAGGTGCAGTACCGGCCGCATCCTACCAGACGGCGGTATCGAGCACCCTTTGAAACATTGTGTCTTGGGCTGTGCGTCTATTATATGGATTTGGGCGGACTTTTCTTTGTCGGGCAAGTCGAGCGGTTGTCCCGATCGGATTGAGAAGAATCGAGTACTCCCGATCCGTGTTTTGTGATAGATTATGTTGGCGAAACGATGGACATAATTACTTGGAATGGCGATCAGATAATTGGAATATTCTTTTTGGGGCACATCCTAGTCAAGGTAAGGGCTATATGATATCAATCTTGCGTTGATCTGAGCATGCCTTCATTGCGATCCGAAAGTGTTACTGTAACGTTACTCCACAACGTATGCCGTTGGTGGCGATCAGAGCATCAAAAAACTACCCCCCCCACCCTTTCATGCATTCATGATGGAACATAATACCTATCATATGCATTTGATTTTTTAATTGTAGCATGTGTAGGGAAGAAATGCCAATGCATTTAGTATAATACACGTTGCGTGCTATTACCAGCCTCCCAGGAATTACCCTAGACCGCTCTAAAACCATACTTATATTCACCACGGTATAAAACGGGAACGTATGGATGGGAAAATAATTTTTTTGCATCTTTACCGGAAGAAACTCTGTGTCAAATGACCATAGTATTGCATCCATAGCTATAATATAGAATATAGTTATAGCTCTACAAACAAGGTGACGGACTCCATTAGTTTAATGCTGGCACTGAATAGATGGGCCCCGGAAACAACGTGGCACCCAATGTGTTAACTGCTCCCGATGAGCAGGTTGGCGCCTTGCATGGTTGCCTCCGCCGCCTGTGTGAGTGAAGGGGATAAAAGCGATGTTTCCGGGGCCCATCTATTCAGTGCCAGCATTAAAAAAATTCTCCGGTCGCAATAATATCGCTTATCGCGATATTTTCGGGGGCAATTAATCGCCCAGCAAAATGTGTTATCGTGGCAGGCCTACGAGAGGTTAACGTCACATTGCCAGTGGTATCAGGTGCGGTTGTTTCTGACTAGTTGTACATGAGCACATTATCGGAACCATACCCAATATTACATTTTACAACTTATGTACAACAAGTCAGCAGGAAGGGTACAACTCTGGCAGCTAAGTAACAATGTTACAGTGCATAGTAGTATAGACATATTAGCGTAGTAATATTGGCAAGGACGATTCCTTAGTAGCAAAGTGCATGTAGGTTAGTATTTATATAATTTATTTATATAATATATTTTTTCAATTCAGATATTGATTGAATAAGTGTGTATACTTGTATCGATATCGGGACAACCCTACCAGGAATGGGCATTGGCCCTGCAAATAGATAAATAAACTGAAACTGAAGAAGGATGTATAAATGTCCAAACCATCACAATGTCATTGTACGGATGCCCTGATCATCACTACGAAACTCCGCCGCGTGTGTCTTTTAACGGGCTTGAAACTCCAGAACGGCCACTTGTAGCCGTTTCCCCCCATCGCCACTAATCCTGACACCCCTTGCAGGTTCGAGCTGTGGGAAGACTTCGAGGACGACCACGGGAAAGGGAGAGAGAACGGGTACCAGAGTCTCCACAAGGTCCTGGAGCCCTTCCTGCTGCGCCGCGTCAAGAAGGACGTGGAGAAGTCCTTGCCGGCCAAGGTGGAGCAGATCCTCCGTGTGGACATGTCCGCCCAGCAGAAGCAGTACTATAAGTACGCCTCACTCCCGCTCCCCTTCTCTCTCGTCACGTCTGCGTTTTCACTAGGGTCGGGTACCGAACTCGGTACTATTAACACTTTCAGTGCCATAAATGAGAATTCTCGTTTTTGGGTCGTTTTTCCTTTTTTTTCGATTTTAATACCCTATTCAATGTCAGGGAGCTGTATGTTGCCTGTAAAAGGCATACTGGGACTCCGAAGGTGCAGTACCGGCCGCATCCTACCAGGCGGCGGTATCGAGCACCCTTTGAAACCTTGTGTCTTGGGCTGTGCGTTGATTATATGAGTCCGGTTTGGCTATTTTTCTCCGGGCAAGACGAGCGGTTATAGCGCTCGGATTGAGAAGAATCAAATACTCCCGATCCATGTTGTGTGGTGGATTATGTTGGCGACACGATGGACATCAATACTTGGAATGGTGATCAGATAATTGGAATATTCTTTTTGGGGTACATCCTAGTCAAGGTAAGGGCTATATGATATCAATCTTGCGTTGTTCCAAGAATGTCTTCATTGCGAGCCGAGCGTATGTGTGTAACGTTAGTCCGCAACGTATTCCTTTGGTGACGATCAAAGCATCAAACCCCCCCCCCACCCTTTCATGCATTCATGATGGAACATAATACCATCATATGCATTTGATTTTTTTATTCTAGCGTGTGTAGGGACGAAATGACAATGCATTTAGTATAATACACGTTGCGGGCTATTACCAGCCTCCCAGGAATTACCCTAAACCGCTCTAAAACCATACTTATATTCACCACGGTATAACGGGAATGTATGGATGAAACAATTATTTCTTTTTCACATTTTGAACGGAAGGTTCTTACTGTCAAATTACCATGGTATTGTATCCATAGCTATAATATAGAATATAGTTATAGCTCTACAAACAAGGTGACCGTTCCCCATCTATAATGGTGGCCTCGCTACAGACTGTTGCGGGTAATAGCTTGCGGGTAAAAGTGTTAACCTCTTCCACAAAATGACATCACGTCATAAATCAAGCTCTCTACACTGTCTGACATAATTATCGTTATTTCAAACGTATTCAAGAAGAAACATCATAACCATGTCACAACAGCAGTTATAATGTATATTTTCATCAATATTTTACCAATAGGTTAAAGTGTTATTAGTGAGGTTTTAGTTTTTTTTAAATGTGTTATCGTGGAAATCGGCCATTTTGAATTACCGGCCGTCGGTGAATGTAGTCATTTTGAGAAGAGGACATTCAGAGCTTTCAACGAGCGTTGGCATTTTTCAAAACTACACCTCCCAAAGGCTTCTAGTTCTTATTACTCTTTATTATATACCACAAAACTGAATGTTATTGGCATATATTGGAGCGCAGTTCGCTTGTCTCCCTTATTTTGAGCATTTAGCAACCATCCGATTTGAATCAGTTTCAAAATGGCGGAGCTCTTGCAAGAATAAAAAACCTACTGTACATACAGTAGATTATCTGTTCTTCATGCATGCCTGGTGATACTAAATCCAAATTGAACTCGGCCATTTGAAAGAAGATTTGGCCCAATCCATAAATGTGCAAATTGGCTATAATAAAGTAATTTATAGGCCTGCTATTCTATATTCTATAATAATATTTCAAATGGCATTGGTCCGGATGGGAGAATTCAGTACTGTATCTACAAAACCTTCTGTTTAATCATCTTCCCTTTATTCATTTCCTTAGATTTTTTTGTACACGTGATCTCAAGAAGGTACTGAACGAGCTAAATTGTTCATGTCTGGTCATTTTCATGTGTGTTTTCGGGGACGCATCTCTCCTCTCTCTCTCCCTCGTCGGAGCATTTACACACAAACTTCACTGCGTGTGTGTGTTTTCGGGGACGCATCTCTCCTCCCTCGTCGGAGCATTTACACACAAACTTGACTGCGTGTGTGTGTTTTCTGGGACGCATCTCTCCTCTCTCCCTCGTCGGAGCATTTACACACAAACTTGACTGCGTGTGTGTGTTTTCGGGGACGCATCTCTCCCCTCTCTCTCTCTCGCTCGCTCGTTCTCTCTCGTATGTATCACGCTGTGTGGGTGACTGTCACTCAAAGCGCTTATGGATGGAGCCCAGCCCAATCAGCTTGAAATCTTGAAGTGGAAAAATTATGCTTTTGAGTACTTCATTAGAAATACAAAACAACGAATAACAAAAAAAAAAAAAAAAACTTTACAGATGTGTTCCATAGACTCACAGGAATTGTGTAAAGTTGCCCAAATAGTGCAAGGAATAGCAAGACATGTCCCCTTAAGTTTTAGTCATTTAGCTGATGCTTTTATCCAAAGCGACTTACAGGTTCTGTACAACAGGTCAGTAGGAAGGGAACAACTCTGGCAGCTAGGTAACAATGTTCATCACACTGTTGAAACTCTGGTGCTACAGTCTTGAGTGTATACTAGTAAAGACATAATAGTATAGTAGGTAGTAATATAGGCAAGGACGATTATTTGGTGGCAAATTGCGTGATACTAAAAGACAGTACGAAGGTTCGTTTAAATTTCTTTCTTCATTTCATTCAGATATTGATTGGAGAAGTGCGTTTTTAGTCGAGTATCGATTCAATCGGTACCACATTTCTGTACCTTTTTACATGTTTAGTATAAGATTGTAATATACTAGACAAGAGGGAGCCTTTTTTCCACAAATACATATATTACAGTCCCATCTCTTGGGTCTTTGGAAAGACCAGATGAGGTCAGAGGAGTTTGATAATATTTACTGAGGATGGCCAGATAATGCTGATATTTAAACATTTAGAAAACATAATACATGATCACATGATTTATTTTGTGTGGCGTGTTACAACAATAAATAACAATGTTCTAAATAAATAACAATGTTGAAAATGTTTTCTAACTGAAAACATTTTTCTTTGTTGAAGTTAAGTACCAAAAATAGGTACCGTAGGTACTTGACCCTAGTCTTCACACAACGAGCCGCAGTAAAAAGCCTGGCGTCTGAAGCTCTGTTTCCCCTCCGGTAACGTAAATCTGTTCCCCGACTATTCCCAGGTGGATCCTGACGAGGAACTACAGAGCTCTCACCAAAGGGAACCGCGGCAGCTCCTCTGGCTTCCTGAACATCGTCATGGAGCTGAAGAAGTGCTGTAACCACGGTTTCCTCATCAGGCAGCCGGAGGAGGGAGAAAGCACCACCCAGCAGGAGCACCTGCAGGCACGTCTCTCCCCCGTCTCCAGAGGTTTCCTTCCCTGGTTTCCTTTTGGCTTGTGACTTCCCCCGCTGACCTCCCTTTGCTTTGTGTCTCGCAGAACGTGGTGCGGTGCAGCGGGAAGCTGGTCCTGCTGGATAAGCTGCTCACCCGGCTCCGGGAGAGGGGCAACCGAGTCCTTATCTTCTCCCAGATGGTCCGCATGCTGGACATCCTGGCCGAGTACCTGGCGATGAAACGCTACACATTCCAGGTGAGATTGAGTCGGATCACGGGCTGCCTCTCGTACAGTGAAGCTGGGACTCTATAGACTCCCGGTTCACACACACAACACAAGAGGGTAGGAGTCCTTAGGAGGAGGACCTTCTTCTATTCATTTATTTGACATTGATGAAACAATTGGGTTGAAGTAGACTGGGTTTTAATTGGGTTGGTTGTGAAGTTTACTGGGTTTTAATTGGGTTGGTTGTAATGTTTACTGGGTTTTAATTGGGTTGATTGTGAAGTTTACTGGGTTTTAATTGGGTTGATTGTGAAGTTTACTGGGTTTTAATTGGGTTGGTTGTGAAGTTTACTGGGTTTTAACTGGGTTAATTGTTGGCCACCATGTGTTGGTTGCCAATAACGAGATTTCTCGTTATTTAATTGTTATTTCTTTTATTAGCGATATCCATTCATTTTTCATCCGTCCAGCCTGACATTATCATTGGGAATGGCGCTGTGCTCGAAAAGGGCAAATACTGCCCCCTATCGTCTCGCGGATGGTAATGCACATCATTGGATTGAGTGAAAAAGTGCATCAGAGAAAAACTCCGCCCCAGGGTTTCCCCACCTCTGGCAAGCAGTGTCGTGTTACCAGAGTCACTGGCGAGGCTGGAAGCAGCTTGGATCATGGACTATAACGTTGGATCAATAAACACGATCAATATTTGGAATGGCGATCAGTAATTGGATTAATCTTTTTGCAGAACATATGATCTGAGGTAAGGAATCTATGTTACCAGTTTTGGGTTAATCAGAGTTGTTTTTCACAGATTGCACAACGTGTGTGTGTATGGCGTTGTGCGCTGAGCGAGGCACGAATAAATGATTTTTCAGCCCACTTTTGTATCGTGCATAAAAACACAAATACTCTCGATAATCTAGCGTTTATTTGAAAACTATTCATAAATCAGCCGGAAAATGACAACGTGTTTTGTGTATTCCAGTAAATGGCTATTTTTGTGGAATTTCTCTGAAATTACTAGAAATCACAAACTATACTCGTATTCAAAACGGTATAAAACGGAAATGTACTGATGAAAAAACAATCCATTTCGTACATGTTGACTGCAAGCAAGTCATTGATAAGCGACGTATTAGACACGTAGCCATAATTTAAGATATAGTTTATGCGTTCGCAAATGTGCTCGTCCTCCAATTCATTAACGTGGTGGCATCCAAGCGATAAATCGCCATATCCGGCTGGCAACCAATGTGTTAATGGTGAAGTATACTGGGTTTTAACTGGGTTAATGGTTAAGTATACTGGGTTTTAACTGGGTTAATGGTTAAGTATGCTGGGTTAATGGTGAAGTAAGCTGGGTTTTAACTGGGTTAATGGTGAAGTAAGCTGGGTTGTAACTGGGTTAATGGTGCAGTATAATGGTGAAGTATACTAGGTTAACACTTTGAGTGCCAGCCGTGTTTTCCTTTTTACCCCCTTGAATGCCACCACCCACGGCCAATGTTTAACGTTAATATCGCCTAATCTATGTTTTAAATTATGGCTATGTGTCTAATCTGCCCGTCGCTTATCAAAGAATCATTTTCCAGTCAACATTGTCAAGGCAGATTGTATTTTTATTAGGGATGCACGATAATTATTGGCCCGATATCAGCAATTATGACGTCATCCCGATAAACTCAATAACGTTATTGATAGCTCCGATAACATATAATACATTTTTTGGTTAAAAGAAATCCGGTGTGGGTGGATTTGGATGAAGGGCGCTTGTTTTTATTATAGCCTCCTCCCGTTTTGCCAGTACTGTGGTAAAACTGATAGCGTGTGGTTTAGGAACAGGGAGTTTTTCACAAATCCAGCGCTCCCTTTCTTGGCTGTGACGTAGTCACGTTACATTCGGAGACAGACAGTCGATCTGCCAATTACGTCCCACGGCTTGCACCCACCTCTTCTTCTTGAATCGTTTTCAAATAAACGCTAGATGATCGATAGTATATGTGTGCGCACGCACGCTCGTGCCGTGCGCTGATAATCGCTGCTCTTATTTCCTCATGGCTTTTACAGTCAAAACAGCCATATCACATATCACATAAACGCTTATATATCCGTGAAAACGAGTCTGATTATCCTAACGCTGATAACATAGATTCCTTACCTGAGGTCAGATTGTATCCAAATGGTTTATTCCTAATTTCCGATCGCCATTCGAAAAAATCGATAAGTGTATTGATCCATCGCAGGGGAGGAAATTAGGCCACTTTACTCGCCAAATGCGAGTATTTTTTACGTTTGGCGAGTGATTCATGAAGACCACTCGCCAGTCTGGCGAGTATACAAAAAAAAAAAACATTCTGCAATCACTGCACTGGCAAACGGTGCGCGTCTTCTGAGTGCTCGCTTTAGTTGACAGTGCCACGAGAGCACTGCACAAGACCACCCGCGGACATATAATGTTTAATAAAAGTTTGCGCAGTACTGGCCAACCCGCGGACATATAATGATAAAAGTCCTGCGTTACTAGGCTAGCCATCAGGAGCACTCTCAAACGGATAACGTTAAACACAGCAGAAGATGGAAAACAGACAGACTGACCAACGGGGAACTGCATCCAACCCTAGTACAACCCTCGAGTATAAGTTACTAAGGACACATTTAAATCACAGAGGTGTAATGTTAGTCTACTGGAAATGTATACAGTGGTTAGCTTCTAGTTTTAGCGATAGCTGCTTGCTAGCTAACGTTAGCCCCGTGTGCTCAAAGCAGCCAGCTAGGTGTATCTGTTATGACTATAATGTTTCCAAAAAAGCACCGGACTACGACGTAAGGTTAGACATTTTATTTCATGCTCAAAAGCCCCTGGCTTGCACATCGCAGTCACGAAAGGGGCTAGCTAAGCTCAACCAGTGCACTGTGTACAACAGCACACCAACCCAACTGACGTTATCACAACACTTGACGGTACTGTCGTAAGACCACCGTGCTGTCTTAAAGGCACAGTGTGCCTACCCAGATGCATACACAACATTGACGAGGCTTGACAACCGAGGTTCAAAGTTAACTTGATTGATTGAAAACTTTATTAACAGATTGCAGAATGGGTACAATACAGTACGGCATTTTCAATTCATCATATCATATGACATACAGATAGACTACTGCTACATCTATATATTTCACATCTATCTATACACTTCACAACATACTTCGGTTTTTTTCTTTCACTGCCCAACCCAGTCCAACCCAGCATCTTTCACTGCCCAGTTCAGCCCAACCCAGTCCAGAATAGATACCTCTTTCATGTTAATATGTTTTATGCTAATATTGTGAAGAGTAGAGATTAATGTTTTATGCTAATACATATTTTAAAGAGTAGAGACACGGTGTGATTATTTTACTATGATTGAAAATCTATTTAGACGAAGACATACAAAGAAGTAATTATCACAATTAGCGATTTTTTTTGTCTGGTAAAAAATCTGTTTGGCTGGTAAAAAAAATCAGATACTCGCCAGTTGGCTGGTAAGCCAAAAAGTTAGTTTCCTCCCCTGATCCATCGTGTGTACAGTATAACCCATATTCGCCGTGGCTCAGAGGCTCCAGAATTAACTCTGGTAGACCCCGGTTACATCAGTGAGAAGTAAAATGTGGAGTCAGAAATCCGTTCTCCCATTCACTTTCATTGAGTCCATTCCAAAAGGGTGATTTACCATCTGGGAGACGATAGGGGGCGCTTTTTTCACATCTGAGCGCCGGCGGTCCCTGGATCTCCAACGGTAGGCTCGCGTGATGCAATATGATTTCGCTAATATTTTTATTTATTTTTTAAAACACCCGAGAATACTCGTGGCATTCAACGGTCGGGGCGTAAACCCGAGAAAAGCTGTGAGTGGCATACAAAGTGTTAATGGTGAGGTATACTGGGTTTTAACTTTGTTAACACTTTGTATGCCACTCACAGCTTTTCTCAGGTTTACGCCCCGACCGTTGAATGCCACGTCACGAGTATTCTCGTTTTTATTTTTTATTTTTTTATTAGCGATCTGAAATCATATTGCATCACGCGAGCCTACCATTGGAGATCCAGGGACCGCCGGCGCTCTGATGTGAAAAAAGCGCCCCCTATCGTCTCCCAGATGGTAAATCACCCTTTTGGAATGGACTCAATGAAAGTGAATGGGAGAATGGATTTCTGACTCCACATTTTACTTCTCACCAGAGTTCATTCTGGAGCCTCTGAGCCACGGCGAATATGGGTTATACTGTACACACGATGGATCAATACAATTATCGATTTTTTCGAATGGTGATCGGAAATTGGAATAAACCATTTGGATACCATCTGACCTCAAGTTTCAAGTTTCTTTAATAGTTGTCATACAGAAGTACAGAATACTTTCATACAAAATGCTTCTTACTGTTACGCTCCAGAGACTGTGCTAGACAAGATAGTATCAAATAACATAGTATAGCATGTAAATTAGAAGTAGAAAATGATGGATGAAGGATTGCACTACAACTCGTACACCTTACTGTAAATTGTACCTAAAATTGTACCTCATCCCATTTCTGCTTTGCACTAGATAGTACTGTACATTAGTACACTGCATAGTATTGTGTATTGTATATTATATGGTAACTCAGAACATTGTACATATGTCTATACCGAACACTGTGACCTCATTTTTCTTCTTCTAAATTCATGCTATATTATGTTATTATGTTATTTGATACTATCTTGTCTAGCACAGTCTCTGGAGCGTAACAGTAAGAAGCATTTTGTATGAAAGTATTCTGTACTTCTGTATGACAACTATTAAAGAACTTGAACTTGACTTGAGGGTAAGGAATCTATGTTATCAGTGTTAGGATAATCAGACTCGTTTTCACGGATATATAAGCGTTAATGTGATATGTGATATGGCTGTTTTGACTGTAAAACCCATGAGGAAATAAGAGCAGCGATTATCAGCGCACGGCACGAGCGTGCGTGCGCACACATATACTATCGATCATCTAGCGTTTATTTGAAAACGATTCATAAATAGGCCGACAAATGACAACGTTCTGGAATATTCCAGTAAAAGGCGATTATCATAGGCATGGGTTGTTTTTCCCCCGAAAACGGGTGATTTTCAAAATGCTATCAAACGGAAATGAAGCGATCAAAAAACAATCTGCCTTGACAATGTTGACTGGAAAATGATTCTTTGATAAGCGACGGGCAGATTAGACACATAGCCATAATTTAAAACATAGATTAGGCGATAGATTAGGCGATATTAACGTTAACATTGGCCGTGGATGGTGGCATTCAAGGGGGTAAAAAGGAAAACACGGCTGGCGCTCAAAGTGTTAATGGTGCAGTATAATGGTGAGGTATACTGGGTTAATGGTGAAGTCGACTGGCTTAATGGTGCAGTATGCTGTGTTTTAACTGGGTTAACACATTGGTCGCCAAAAACGCTTTACAGCGTTATTGCCCACCATGCGTTGAACGCCAACAACGCTGTACAGCGTTTTTGAGATCAATATTTCATTTTTTTCGCCATGGCATTCATAATTCATCCAGCCAACCTCCGGTGCTCCAGCGGGACCCTGAATGAGACTGTAACGCCTCAATACCGCCGCCTGGTGGATGGTCGGGCGAGTTACACTCTCAAAACCGGATGTTGTCATCGGTGCGTCGAGGAAATTCCTCCGGCAGTCACATCTCGTTACGGGACTCCAGACAAACACTATAGTGCATATGGATCGCTGCCATAACGCAATAATCGATATGATTTCGCCGTTTATTGCGCCATACAAACCGGAAATGGATGTAGGAGATCGCCGTCGAATAATTGGGATCTTTCTCCTCTAGTTTCATCGGCGCACAGTAAGAGGACAGTAACGTTATTTTCAGCCTGATTGTTTATTCATTTCACTGCAAACCATCTGATCAACGTATCAAGCCATAGTAAATAAAGCCGTTACTGACGATCAAGGAATTATAAATGACCCCCCCCCCTTTCCTTCACGCATGATGAAGCATAATGTATACCGATCATATACATTTGAATTTTTTAATATAGCGTGTATAGGAGAGAAACTCCAATCGATAATTTATATATGCTTCAGGGCCTATAACTACTGTTTTTGGAATTACAGCAGATTTTTTTTTAAAACATAATTATATTCTCGACGCTAGTAACACAACAATGTATGAATGAAAAAATATAAGGTCCCCAATCCTGAACGATAGATAATCGATGTTGAATGGGCCATAGTAATGTCAATATAGCAATACAAATTAAAAAGTTATAGCCCTGCAAAGAAGGTAAACATCTCCATAGGCTTTCAACGGTGTCAGAGAGTGGTATAAGATGGGCACAATGCCCGGCGCCCAATGTGTTAATGGTGCAGTATACTGGGTTAATGGTGCAGTATAATGGTGAAGTATACTAGGTTAATGGTGACGTATACTGGGTTTTAACTGGGTTAATGGTGCAGTATAATGGTGAAGTATACTGGGTTTTAACTGGGTTAATGGTGCAGTATGCTGTGTTTTGATGCAGCCTGTGCAGATCAGGTATCTGTGTTGCAGCCTCTTAGTGCAGTTATTTATATCGGCAAGTTGTTTCTGAACTGGCAGCTCCCCAGCATCCCAGACCCAGCTGCTTCAGAGTGACTGCAGGACGGCACATGTAGCTCAGTGATGCTGAGGGTTCAGGATGGAAGCTCAGGAGATGGTCCCAGGTTTTAATGCTTCCCTCTCTCTCTCCTCTTTAGCGGTTGGACGGGTCCATAAAGGGAGAGATTCGGAAGCAAGCGCTCGACCACTTCAACGCAGAAGGCTCCGAGGTATGTATGCTAAGACTACCAGCTGATTATATGTTGAGACTTTAATCAATTATGTATTTAATTAATTATCGAATTAATTACTCTTTGAGTTGAGGGTTCATCTTGGCTCTGGTGCAGATTCAGCTCTAATGTAATAAGTTTGATCTTTTAAATCTTTTATTTATTAGATGCTGATGTGGAATAATTATAAACGGATTATTCACTGAGGCGGACAACAGAGTCTTTGATTAAGGATAGTTTACTGACGGAATGACATGTTGCAACATGGAGAGACTTAGATTACAGGCCTAGCCTGGATCTCTATAGAATGGCGAGCTAACAAAGTATTTATATACACAATAGTAGATCAAAATACATGCAGCATTGGCTTACATGAGTTATAGATATGATGTGCAGAGATATAGGTGATGCAGGGCTCTACGCTAACCTTTTTCACTAGGGGCACAGGTGCTCCTAAATGAAAAAATTTAGGAGCACACAAAGAAATTTAGGAGCACCCAAAAATATTTAGGAGCACAGTGAAAATATGTCAAGTAACAGTTTCTTTTTTTTTTCAAAAATAAATGTATATTTGTACTGTGCGTGCATGTGCAAACGGGACACATCTGTGCAATAGCACATACCACCAAAGTCACTGGCCCACTGTGTGCGTGTGTGTGTATCATCTGCGTGTGCAAACGGGAATTGGACAGACATTTGAACTATTAATTAAGTGATTAATGCCTACTATGGCAAAGTTGTAGCCAACAACTAGGCATAATAAGAAAGGCAGTGATATTGAACAAAAAGGATACACTGGCTTTACAACCAGGGCCATCAGTAGAGGGGGGAGCTAGTGTTGCTCTTTTAGAAAAATAATCCTTTCAGGGTTGCCTATTGAAATACTGTACACCTCCAGTACAGTAGTTTGCGTGTCAGGTAGACCATTGATTGACAGTCGATTCTGCCAATTACGACGTCACACCGTTGCACTCTGGCCGTCCGGCGCTGCAGCTGGACCCTATTGCCACACCGCTTGCACTCTGGCCGTCCGGCGCTACAGCTGGACCCATTGCCCACCTCTGCGGTTGATAACGCTAGCCAAGTTAGCTGTACACACATACACAGTGGGCCAGTTGTAGGGGTGTAACAATGCATCGCAATGCATCGATCCTACTTTGCAATATTTACAAAACATGACATTGTTTTCGAACTCTAGCCATGGGGAAATGTTTAGCCAATTCACGTTAAATTTGTATGTCTTCCCTCCGGCTCCAGTGGGTGTAGCTTCGCTAGCTACAGTGGCTACATTGGGTGCTACAGTGGGTGTAGCCTCGCTAGCTTGGCCAACTTCGCTAGCATGCTGGCTAGCGTCAGTATCTTGGTTAACGTTAACGTTAACCATCACCTCTGTAACATGAGCTGCCTCGCCTGACTTCTCATTCTCCGGTATCTTTCGCGCAAAATAAAAATGAATGGGCTTCAACATGGCTGTATTATTGTTTGACTCAGACAGTGACGCAGCCGCTGATCATTACTTTCGGTTTCCAGTCACGTGACCACAGGAAACTACTGTGATTGGAACGTTTATGCGGCTGTGAACTGTGGGACTTGTAGTTTTTTAACGATTCTCGCAGCGGAGAAAAAAAGGACGAATGAGAGGCTGTACTCTGCACTCGCTGGCCCCACTCGCACGCCGTGCGAGTACTTGATTTTGCATGTTCGCACGCACATATTTTTAGGGGCATATGCGAGCAATATGGTCGCACTGTAGAGCCCTGTGATGAGGTAGGTAGATATGATTAGGAATGGATATGATTAGGATATGAGTGGAGGTTATGTGTATGCAACTGCATGTATGATAGTGTGTCGGATGCATTTCATAATTTATTCAGGAAGAATATTTTCTTTTATTTTTAAGGCCTTAACCTGTTCCACCCGTGGTGAAAATCCACCTAAAATATATACCTAGGTAAATGGAATATTGCTCCACTTCTACAAGGGACATTTGCATATTCTTGGTATCTAGGGACATCTATGGACCTCAGGGAATGTATTCACAGTGTCAGAAATATTGTCTATTACTAGGCTTGCTTAAATTGTGATGAAACAAAGGAGAATATGAATTATGATTTTTCTTTGCATCTTTGACAGTGAATAACACCATGCTAATAATGACCAAACATAAAAAATCTCGTTCAGTACCTTCTTGAGAGCATGTGTACAGAAAATCTAAGGAAATTAATAAAGGGAAGATGATTAAACGGAAGGTTCTGTAGATACAGTACTGAATTCTCCCATCCGGACCAATGCAATTTGAAATATTATTATAGAATAGGAGGCTTATAAATTACCTTATTATAGCCAATTCGCACATGTATATATATATATATATATTAGTGCTGTCAATAGATTAAAACAAATTAACTAATTAATCTCACAATTTTCTGTAATTAATCTAGTAGATTAAAAATAGCATTTTTCCACTTAAGACCGAAGCTTGTAACAGATATTTACTTGAGTAAAATCATGGAATTAATGTAAAATCAACACAAAGAAAGTATATTTAGATTCAAATACTATGTTAATAGTATTTTAATAGTAATATAAATCATATTAAAGGGGAACTATTTTACTATTCCTAGCACTATTTGGGCAACTTTAAACAATTCCTGTCAGTCTATTGAAGACATCTGTACGTTTAAAAAAAAAATGCATTGGTTTATATTTCTAATCAAGTACTCAAACCCATCATTTTTCAGCCACAAGAAATCAGGCTGTTATGGCCTGGCTCCGCCCATAAGCAGTCAGTCAGTCAGTCAGTCAGTCAGTCAGTCAGTCAGTCAGTCAGTCAGTCAGTCAGTCAGTCAGAGAAAGTTGGATTGGATGCAAAAAAAAACAAGCAAATATACTGCTGAAAGTTCAGAACGTTGAAGATTTTTCACTCCATAGATTAATTTATTTTAATGCTTTAATTAATTTAAATTAATCTCAAGTTAAAGCATTAATTTTTACAGCCCTAATATATATACATATATTATCTGTCAAATGCCCGAGTTAAATTTGGATTTAGTATCACCAGGCATGCATAAGAACAGATAATGATCTACTGTAATTTACTGTACTTTTTAATTTTCACCACAGTGCAACCATTTTGAAACTAATTTCAGATCTAATTGTTGCTACATGCTAACAATAGGGAGGAGAAACTAACTGCGTTTCAATATTTGTCAAAAACGGTAACTTTTGTTATTATCCCGAATAATAACGGTTATTGATATAATTCATACAGAACTCTGAACCTTGAACCCATATAGAATCTTCCAGGAAGTGTAGTTTGGAAAAATTCCAACGCTGATCGACAGCTATGCATGTCCTCTACAAAATGGCCGCAAAAAGCCTACAATTCCCATGGTTCAAAAATATCCAAAATGGTCGCCCTCGCGACGAGACTTGTCCAAATCGAAAAGTTTAATCTATCTAATGACACTTTTAACCTATTGCTAAACTAACGTATTGATGATGATATACATTCTACATGCTGTTGTGACATGTTCGTGATGTTAATACTTGAATACGTTTGAAATTTAAATCGCAAATAAAGAAATATTGATTAATGACCAGATGGCATTTCGGGACCGGTCCCGTCGGGTGGAACAGGTTAAAAGGTATTAAAAAGTCGTACATTTCATTTGCACAAGTATTCAATCTTTTGGGGGGACAGCCCGGCTATCGGGAGATGAAACGATATTAATTATATGAAATGTTTTTGTATTCAAGTTGTTGTTTTTTGCGGGGCTACCGGGAGCTTGGTGTGTCTGGGGAGAGCTTGTATGGAACGCACAATAATAAAATTTAGTATGGTTGTGAAATTAGTATAAAATGTTGCTCTAAGTGGTATTAAAAAGGTCTTTAAAAGTCTTAACTGTAACTTGTTATTGGTATTGGAGGTTACTAGATTACTTTCAAAATCAACCTTCCACATTTGTATTTCCCAGTCACTACAATGTTACAGTCTAGACAAATAATCGTCATTGAGGTAATGGGTCATGTGATGAGATTCATGGACACATACAGATGGGTCACAAATGAAAGGGAAAGTGTCTTAGTCAGGTGTTGGGACCACAAGCCGCTAGAACAGCTTCGATGCACCTTGGCATAGATCCTACAAGTCTCTGGAACTCTACTTGAGGGATGGAACACTGTTCTTCCAAAAGATATTCCCTTATTTGGTGTTTTGATGATGGCGGTCGAGAGCGCTGTCTTAACACTTTGAGTGCCGGGACACGTCTTTTCACGTCTTTGCTGGCCATGCTAAAGTTGCCGGGGGACGCTGTACAGCGTCCTTATATCAATATTTCTAAAATCTGCGATCGGATTCATAATCCCCCTCCGCTGGCCTGAGATCCACCAGCAGGACCCACTGAGCTCTCTGGCGGTTCAGGAGCGCCATCTGGTGGCCGATCGGCGCAATCGCCAAACAGGATGTTGAATAGAGGTTGTCATGACGACCGTAGTACTTCCGGGCGCTCGCTATAGTTCATGGAACTCTGGCTCGTCACGCTACACGGTGATCGATTGGCAATAACTCGATAAACAACATGATTTGGACGTATATACCATTATACAAGCTGGAGATGGACCGGGTAAAAATATATCCCATAATGATAAAATTTCTACTCGACGATGATCGCCCAACAGCGCGCGGAGACTGGGGTGAGTTTCAGCGTGTAACGTTACCGTCTTTGATACTAACTGCTATTATCAACATTTGACCCACATTAGATGATTGGTATAACGCTGCCCACGGAATTATAAACGCCCCCTCGCCCATCCGGTCAACATCAGATGACGTGTAGTAACTTCTAGAAGTACGTCTAGTTGGAATTTTTTATATCGCGCTGATTGCCATCAAACTGTATTTCATCATCAATATAATGCATTTGGGGCTATATATCACGTTCTGGAGAAAGCTGCAGAAAGATGAAAACATACTTATACATTAGACCATACTTTACTATGAATATGTGAATGAAAAAGTTTAACGTTGCTACACAATGAACAATACATATAGGACTTTGAATGGGCCCTAATAATGGCAATGTAGCAATAGAATTTAAAAAGTTATAGCCCTGCAAAGAAGGGGACTTTCTCCATAGACAAATAGCGCTGGCAATCTATGGTATATCATGAATTTAACCTTAGGCAACCAAAGTGTTAACACGTCAGTCCAAAATCTCCCATAGGTGTTCAATTAAGATGAGATAAGATATTCCTTTGTCGATCCCCTTGGGGAAATTTGGGTAATAGCAGCAGGGGAGAGGGGAGGTACAGATTTAGGCAGGGTAATGGTAGAAAGTAGGCTTGGGCGGTATCCTTATTTTCAAACCGGCAAACCTTTATGTTATAATACCCTGGTGCGCGGTATTTGACGGTATGACTTTCATTTTCATCAGCGGGGGGGGGGGGAGGGGTTTACGCGTTACCAAGTAAACAAATCATCGTCAGCTCTCAGAATGGTAGTCCCGTCCCGCACCGGTAGAAGCCTGCACCGTTTTAGCGTTAGCATCTAGCCTATAGCCATGGCAGACTATTTGATTCCTTAAGGGCTAGAAATTGCCTGGGTTTTGGTGATATGCTCCCGAAATGCTCCCGTTGTTTGGCTACTTCTATGTGCAGTGAAAACTACTCGAATGCTTTATAACCTAGTCATTGATTTAGTTCAGGGTAATCTAAGATTAGCCGCAGAGCTAACGCTACTTAACGTGAGCTAACGCTAGTTATTCAAGCTCAGTAGCTCACAGAGAGAGATAAACAGCTGACAGCGGATAGTACAGGACGGTACAAATACAATAAAAAGGCGGGTGGGGGCTGTTGTGTAAACCTTGTACTCTTTAGTTCACATAATTATAATAAGAGACGGATTGCCCCACAACAACACTGCTCTCGTCACAACGCTTTACGGTATTTTCACAGCACTGTCGTAACATTACCGTAAAACGTGAACACCGCTGTGACCCACTCGCTCCACTAGAGCGGTCTCGCCCTCTGCTGGCGCGTGTGTGCACTACACTCAGTGTGTGCACTACACTCAAAACTCCGTTTCACTGTTATAGAAACTGAAGCGCATCTGTGATTTTGACGGTGACGGACGGTATTGAAAATCAATACCGTAGGTATTTCTAAATACCCTGGTATACCTTAATACCGTCATACCGCCCAAGCCTACCATAAATATAGGCAATACAATTTTATCTGAAAAATAAACGGTGTAAACAAAGGTGCAGATGAGGGTCTGTATGCCCTATCAGTTATATTATGTTACAATAAATAGGGAGGTGTAGTCTAGGGGTGGACGGTATACGGTATAAACGGTATTAATTTGCTCTACGGTATGGATTTTGACTATACCGTGTAACCGGTAGAGCAGCTCTAAAATAGCAATGACGTCATGTAACCACAGCGACTATTTCAATCGCATTTGCCCCTAAAAATAGATAGAATTACCGTAATTCCTCTAATAGTAACCGGGTCTCAAATACAAGCCGGGTCTCTATTAATGGCCGGGTGCGCTCTTGAGCTAATCTTGGGTTAATCGCAGATACGCATTGTATGCATGGTTCGCATGTGTGCCAAATGGTGACCTCGGAGCAGGTCCTAAATTATTATTATTATTATTATTATTATTATAAGCCGGCCTCCTAATACAAGCCGGGTTACTAATATACTGAGCTGCATACTGAGCTAGTTACTTGATTTCACTTTGAAAACGTTGAAATGACCAGTGACCACCTGTAATTGCACTGTTTACTATTTCATACAGTACTTGGTTTCAATAAATGAACCCAGTACATTTTACTGGGTTCAAACTGACACAAA
This sequence comes from Notolepis coatsorum, assembly GCF_963971535.1. Classification (NCBI taxonomy): domain Eukaryota; kingdom Metazoa; phylum Chordata; class Actinopteri; order Aulopiformes; family Paralepididae; genus Notolepis; species Notolepis coatsorum. The sequence goes on from NC_140182.1 coordinate 66,520,239, forward strand.
ATGTTGATTTATTCATTATGATCCGTTTGAAAATTTGAAATATAGGCCTCCCTCTTATACAGGCCTCCTCCTAATACAAGCCTGGTACCCGCTACAGTTGAAACAAATACAAGCCGGGGTTACTATTAGAGGAATTACGGTAGTCATAGATAATAGATATGTGCAAACTGGAAAAAGTTATTTAGGAGGCTTCGCGCAGTGGGCGTGTCAACACGCAATTGTCATTTCATAATAAACACATATCACCGTGGCGCACAGCAAGTTTAAATTTCAGTTCCTGGCATTTTTAACCAGTGGAGAAAGGTAAGATATTTCCCTATCGTTTTTCTTATATGAATTATTCTACGTTAATAAAACATACCTGGTGATCAACTACAGTTTGCTGTAAACATTACGATATGTTTGTAGTGTTATGATAACGACGGCAGCAGCGGGAGCCGGGAGGACGGCTGCAGCAGTGGATTTGCGAATAGCATGCAGCTGCAGAGCCGCAGAGCCAGGGGCTCTTTCAGGTCTGGTCACAGGCCCGTCAAACAGCGCCCCCCCACCCAACGGCTGAATTGCCAATGGCTGAAATGAATGACCTGAAAGAGCCCCTAGCTCTGCGGCTCTGCAGCTACCTATGCTTCTAGCAAAATCCAGCCCCGCTGTTTGCAATGGGAGCAGGAGTCTCGACTCGGGACTTATTTTATTTGGAATATAATTACTTTATACGCAAAAGTAGCCTAGTTTTAAGTTAAAATATTATAAATCTACATGCCTTGAGGATGTCATTCTTTATATTGCCTGCCTATCAGGCAAAAAAAATTATTCTAACAGAAACACTGATACCGTGATATATACCGTTACCGTCTATGCTTCAAATTATACCGTGATATAAATTTTAGACCATACGTCCACCCCTAGTGTAGTCTGACATCACTGGTTGTTCCACCCGTATAGGGATTAATCATTGGGGAAATGGATTATCGGCTATTGTAACAATTCTGCCGCATGGAAATTGAAAAGCTTCCATTTTTGCACAAAATGAGTTCCCTTCTACCACTAACATTATTGTTTAAGCATTTTTTTGTGAAATAAAGGTAGTTATAAGGTTTTTAATTTGTCGTAAAAAAATAACTACACTTAAGGCCTCTGCATGCTACAGAAACTGCAAAGCAACTGCAACACAACATCGACAATGCAACGGTGTTGCAGACATTCTGCCTTTATGCTTCTGCAACATCGACGCGCAGCCTATGATGCAACATTGTATACCGGATGTGCGGCACGCGCCCAGCCCCGCTGCACACTCTAGCAATTACATAACGGATTTCCCTTCTCAACCATACGTTAGTATAATAATAGCCCTGTTTATGTTTGTTTTCGCTTGTGTTCTTGTATATAGTGTAATATAGTTATATCTACTTTAGTTAAGTTAAGTTTGTTTGTTAGTTAACTTAGTTAGTTCATTATTTTAGATTCGTTTTATAGTTTAGGTAACTTTCATTTTACGTTGGCTAACGTTGGTTTTACTTTAATGGGATGGACGTTAATGTGCAGATGCAAATACCGTACTTTTCGGACTATAAGCCGCGGCTTTCCCCCCCATTTTTCGACCCTGCGGCTTATATAACGGTGCGGCTTATATGTGACTCGACATGACCAAACTCGAAAATGTAAAAATCAAAATATTGCTTTTTTGACTGCATTGAAATGTTATTTATCTGTTCCCTTATTTGCTAAACTTAATACAACTTGTAAATGAGTTAATTCTTGTTATTTGTCCGACAGTATTGTGTCCCAATGCTAATTACATATGGTAATTAAACATTAAAACACCTGCGGCTTATAGTCCAGTGCGGCTTATATATGTACACATCATTCAATTTAGCTGCGAAAAGTACGGTACATCTGTTACAGCAACAGGCTATTGATGACGAGGAGGAAGAGCTGCTTTTATTTATTTTTTTGGTCTCGCGCCAGGAACACTAGAAGTGACAGGCAGCCCCGCCCCCATTCACTACCAACCAATCACTGCTACGCAATATCAACGCAACGGTTGTTCAGATTAGATTTTGGGGAGAGGTATGCAGCATCCTCGCAACACAGTCTACAAGACCCTCTGCAACATGTTGTGTTAAAGTCGCGCTGATGTTGTGTTGCAGTTGCTTTGCAGTTTCTGTAGCATGCAGAGGCCTTGTCAAGTCAAGAGTTTTATTTGTCACGGCATACAAGCATACAGTGAAATGCGGGGGGTCATTGCCTGCAGCGATGTGCAACACAAGTAATAAGACAGGAATGAGAATAGGACATTTGTGCAATAATACAATGTGCAATAATACAATTCAATAATACAAGTAATAATAATAACAACAGGTATATGTACATAAAGTTTACAAGAGTATGGTAGGACATGCTAAGGTCCTGCGATAGTGCAATACACAGTTAGCTACGGATGAGGCACTGGGTCTTATGTACACTACTATACAATGCTATGCTATACAATCTATAGTTATACTATGTGTCCTTATGCTAGCTTGCTATATCCTTCTGTTTACTATACAATAACCAGTAGGCAGCCTGTTGTTCAGTAGGCAGCCTGTTGTTCAGTGCTGTCGCCTAATCCACGTCACGGCCAGCTGATACCAAGCTAGCTAGCTAACGTTAACGTTACCTAGCTAAACGTACTAGACGTTAGCAATGTCTACTGTCGTGAACCATTTTAAATCGGGGCATGTAGAGGAGTTTCGGGAACGAGTAAAATGTGCAGGTCCTCTTCTCAGACCTGTGGTTACACTCTGGGGCAAAGCACTGCACGCATCATGCCTGCTAGCTACTAACGTTACGTAAAAAAACAATAACGTTATAAACTATACACTATGTAACTGAGGGGTACAATTCCCTGACTGTATTGATAAGTATGGTATCATTAAACCACTACCCGTTATGTACTTTAACTACTGGCCACACAGTACATGATATAGATATGATGAACACTTTCCCACCATGAAACCAAGTCCACACAAATGTATAAGTCGAATATTTAATATATAGCAAAGGGTATATACAACGTTCACTTAATGACATTTATGATTTGAATGCACTTGTAAGGCAAATGAGTATTCGTAGGCAAATCAACATTGAATGTCCAATCTCTGGTTACGCAGGAAGCAAGTATACAACCTGGTTCTTTAGGGAACTATAGCGATGGTACTTAATGATTATAGCTGGATACACTAAAGGGGGTCCCGCTGGTTGTAAGTCAGTAGGGGGGGGGTTAGGAGAGCCGCTGGCGATATCCCATCTGGCCAACGATTTCTTGGGAGAATTCAGAGTGCTGAACACGGTGCCCACAGAACCTTGGTCCACAGATGAATACAGTTGGGCCCTCTTGTAGACGGTAGCTGCCGGTCCACAACGAAGAGACGTGAGGCGACCTCACTCGGGTAGAGCGCCGTCTCACCTGGACTCCTCTCGGGGGGTAGTTCCAACACTCACCAGTGTTGGCTGTTATCCATGGCATAAATCAAAGCACCCAAAGCAAGTAGATAATCCAAGCCGTGTAGGGCTCGCCGTCGTCCGGGTAAGGTAATCCAATGTGCAGGTCCACTCGTCCTAGCCCAGAACTCCTCGGATGAAAGCACCACACGTGGTCTGCCCAGCCTGGTTAAGACTCTAGATAACGCGAGGAAACGATGGGGGTACTACTCACTGTATAACTCTAACCGAACGATGCACCATACATAATAGACTATTATTAACTTAATAGAAATACGTCCCACTCGACGGTATAGTGCCAAACTATGACAATTCAACTATTAATCCACACGATGTCTCAATGCCATTCTGAGGCCAAGTTGACCATACTGCACCACACGTGTATCGTGGGTGAGGCTTAACGTCTTGCCACTAGGTTGGAGGGTAAAGAACTAAGGGCTAAGGGACTAAAAAGGAAGTTCTACTTTACTTGCGCCATATATATATGCGCTGTGAACAAATAGTACCATTCGTATTTCGGTAGACGTATTCCTACGCGGAACCGGGGCTAGTAACGACATGTTCGTCGGCACGATTGAACTTGAACCAAGGGGCTTGGCTGCTGGCGCCAAGTTCTTGTCCAATGAGAGAATGAAACTATTATGGGCTGTTAGTAGACTAAAGGGATATTCAGTGTATATGTACAAGGAATATACAAGGGATATCAAACGATATACAAATACTATTAAATATATATCCATAAATAAATATATATATTCGGTTTAATCTGATCCTTCACAACACACTATGTACAACGAAACAATGATTTACATGAGTATTTACAGTGATTTAATATGCAGCGAAATAACGTTATACGATTTAAATTATAAATACAAATATTTAAAAAAAATGGTGGTTGGCTATAAACTAGTGTTGGGTGAAACGGATACTAGCCACAGATTCAGGGTCAGTTATTTTCCCATTGTACGAATTGTTAAGCTTATGGAATGTAAGGGAAATCTGACCCTAGGTCTGCGACTAAAGCCAGGAGTCTACGCTGTGGTGACGTCAGTCAGCAGCGCCAAATGGCAGTGTAGTTTCCCAGTGAACGAAAACATAAACGTTATTTTGCTACCTTCACGATTAACACATTGGACGCCAGACCCGAGATAAGTTGGGTTAACTCGCCGAACGTTGGGCGCCAAACTCGAGAAAAGTCGTGTTTTCATCGTTATTTCTTTTATTCGATATTTCCATTAATAATCCATGGAGGCAGCCTGATCCTATCGTTGGGAATGGGTCTGAGATCGCAAACGTCCAATACCGCCACCTAACGCCTTGCGGCCGGTATTGCACATCCTTGGAAACCCTCTGTCTCAGCCTGTACGTCGGTCTAAAAATTCCGGTCTGGGTTTCCCTTTTCGGGCATGAGTAACATTTATAACACATGGATTGGGGAGACTCGAGCACCGCCGGTTCATGTGCTTTGGTGGATTATCTTGGCAACACGATTGACATCAATACTTGGAATGGCGATCAGATAATTGGAATATTGTTTTTGCAGTACATCCTAGTCAAGGTAAGGGCTATATGCTATCAATCTTGCGTTGATCCAATAATTCCTTCCCCGCGATCGGAGCGTGTGTCTGTAATGTACTGTGTAACATATTCCGTTGGTGACGATCAAAGGATAGAAACCCAGGCGGCTGGGTGGCGCAGCGGAGATTGCGCTCGTCACCAATGCGAGAGACTCCGGTCTCGAATCCAGGTGTCAGCATTGCCTCCGGCTTGGGCCAGCCGTCATACTAACTCGTTTGGCTGAGTTAGCGGGAGGAAAGTCGATGGGGTGGTAATCTGGCGTTACACACCAACATTTTGGGAAATTAGCTTATCGTCTTCTCCAGAGAGAGACAAGAAGATATATACCAGTTTCCTATCTGTGCGTTCAATAGAAAGCCATCTGACTGCATGTTAGCCTAGCTTAGCACAATGAATGGAAGCGGACAGAGACTGGTAGCCTTCGGGAGAGGTGTTAGTTGGACAATGCCTAGGCTACCCGTCACTGTCCACTTCCATTAATTGTGCTAAGCTAGGCTAGATATTAGCCAGATAGCTTTCTACTGAATGCAGAGAGAGGAAACTGGTATCTCTTCTCGTCTCTCTCTGGAGAAGACGGTAAGCTAATTTCCCAAAATGTTGGTGTGTTCCTTAACTGCTTTATTGTGTCATGCGGTACCACCTATATGGAAGCATCTGCATTCATTATGTTTCTCCACTCATTTATTCAGGTTTCTCCTGTCATTTTCTATCTCTTCATTGTTTATTTGGTGTTGGTGGATGGGGGTAGCGACAAGGCAACATAAATAGCTCAAGATTGATCGATGCAGGGTACGGGGCTTTATATGACTTATCAATTTAACTTTCCATAGCATCTCCCCTCGTTTCCCCTCCCCGCTATATTCCAGGCCTACGTTGTACCGCTTGTGTTTGCCAAGGTGTGTTGTTCTGCGGTAGCTAACCATCTCTCCTCTCCGCTCTCCAGGACTTCTGCTTCCTGCTCTCCACTAGAGCCGGTGGTCTGGGGATCAACCTGGCAACGGCAGACACCGTGATCATCTTTGACTCCGACTGGAACCCCCAGAACGACCTCCAAGCGCAAGCCAGGGCTCACAGGATTGGCCAGAAGAAACAGGTAACCCGTGGCCCCAGATATGACTTGAGTGTAAACGGGTCAGAAAGGGTGAAGTCATATTTATATTTTCAGAAGGGTAATGAGAGAGCCATGATGAGGAGCACGTTCAGCCAGAGAGACCCCCCCCCCCCGACACTCTACTAACTACCTCAGCTAGTGCCTGGCGAACTAATGGCTGCAGAACTCGAGAACTATTAGGAATGTCTGACCACTAATTGTGTCTGGCTCTAAACCACCAAACCCTGCACGGACTATAATGTATGACATACTGTATATCATGCCAGTTAAGGGTACAGACCCTCACCTGCACCTTGTATATACTGTTTACCTTTACTCATAGTATATTCAGATATATTATAACAGATAGGGCATACAGACCCTCACCTGCACCTTGTTATTATTTTTCTCCACATTTTTGATCTTAGTTAGAGGTGGGATGAAGTTGTTTATTTGTAGGGTACACTAAGCAAAACCTCCACACCTTTCCACGCAGGTGAATATCTATCGGCTGGTTACAAAGGGATCGGTGGAGGAGGACATTATCGAGAGAGCGAAGAAGAAGATGGTCCTGGACCATCTGGTCATTCAGAGGATGGACACCACCGGGAGAACAGTGTTGGACAACAACACAACAACCCAGGGAACCACAAAGTGAGACTTTTAACATCAGTCATCAGATTCCGCTGTATAAACACCCGAGTTTCTCTTAACATTATGTCCTCTTACCATTCCGGTTCACAGTTCGAATCCCTTCAATAAGGACGAACTGACCGCTATCCTCAAGTTCGGAGCGGAGGATCTCTTCAAGGAGGCAGAAGGGGAGGAGTCGGAACCCCAGGTACCACGGCACTGACTGAACCTGTCAATGTCATGTGTTGTTGGCGTTAAAACCATTTGCCATAACCACTTCTTCTTTTTCTTTTTGCAGGAGATGGACATCGACGAGATCTTGAGGATGGCTGAAACGAGAGAAAGTGACCCAGGATCTAATGCTACAGACGAGCTTCTCTCACAGTTCAAGGTACTGACAAGTCATTAAAACAGTCAAGTCAAGTGTTCCTTTATTAATCCCCTTGGGGAAAGTGTCATAGCAGCATGGGCGAGGGGGGGGGCTGATAATAGTGATAACGGTAGTAATGAACAGTAGTGAGTAGGGGTGGGACGATACATCGATCCAGATCGATATATCGATCTATTATCAATAATCAAATAGGATCGATGCAACGTAAAAAGATCGATTCATATTGCGATACTCTTATTTTGAAAATCCCATGTGTCGTATCCGCTCTGCTCGGATCAACAGCACACAGCAGTAGCGTCTAGAGCGTCACTAGAGCAAGACTACCGTACTTTTCGCACTATAAGCCGCACCGGACTATAAGCCGCAGCAGCTAAATTGAATGATGTGTACATATATAAGCCGCACTGGACTATAAGCCGCAGGTGTTTTAATGTTTAATTACCATATGTAATTAGCATTGGGACACAATACTGTTGGACAAATAACAAGAATTAACTCATTTACAAGTTATATTAAGTTTAGCAAATAAGGGAACAGATGAATAACATTTCAATGCAGTCAAAAAAGCAATATTTAGATTTTAACATTTTGGGGTTTGGTCACGTCGATTCACATATAAGCCGCACCGTTATATAAGCCGCAGGGTCGAAAAATGGGGGAAAAAGCTGCGGCTTATAGTCCGAAAAGTACGGTAGTGTGCCTATTCTGTGACATGTCCTTGCTGTTTTATTCCACAACGGGTCCAATGCATCTAACCTGCTTTGCAATCCTCGCCACTCCATTATGCCCACGTCGCGTTAAAGAAGATAACGTTACGTTAGCGTAAGCTAACAAGCTAACCCAGAGCCATAGGCAGAGAGAAGTGGGGACTGGGAAGGAGGGTGCATTCTTGGATAGCCCCACTAACAGGATCTGGCCGGTACTGCACCTTCGGACTCCCAATATGCCGTTTCCAGCCAAAATACAGCTCTGTGACAGTGAATAGGATATTAATATCAAAAAAAAAAAACGAACCAAAAACAGTGAACAGGAGGTCTATTTGTATTAAAAACAATAGATTGTTTTTCATTTAAATGTCTGGAAGAGCTCAAAAATAAAAATGTCAAATGATATTTCCATTGCCTTTTTTTGTTTTTAAATGTTACTGATTGTGTTAAATGGGCATATAATATCGTCTAATATCGATCGCAGGCACCTGAATCGAATCGTATCGTGGCAGACTGTGATATCGGATAATATCGTATCGTTGTCCAAAGAATCGATATCGTATCGTGATGAAACTGGTGATTCCCACCCCTAGTAGTGAGGATTCGATCGGACGGTAGCAACAGTGATGATGGTAAACATGATGAAATGTAAAGATTTATCAACTACGACTTTAATTTCCATGTTGTAAACTAAGGCGACCAGATCTGCAGCCTTGTACCGTTTGGCTGAATGTGTTGTTCAGCTCCTCAAGCTGTGAACACTGTTTATTTGCATACAATTGACTGTTGTTGACGCCACAACCTTGCTCTGCAAAGCAAACTATCCCAGCATGCTTTGCGCAGTGGTGGTTTGCTTGCTTCCCAGAAGATTAATTGAAAGCGGAATCGTTGCCTTGACTAACCGCACCTGTGAGCCATGGCTGCAAGACATCTCTCTCCGCTCTCTCTCTTGTCTCTTTATCTCTTTTTCACCCCTCTCTCTCTTTCTCATCTTCTCACCCCTCTCTCTCATTCTCATCTTTTTGTCTCTCTTGTCTATCTCTTTTTCACCCCTCTCATCTCGTTCTCATCTGTTTGTCTCTCTGTCATCTTTCTTGTTCTCATATTTTTTCTTCCCTCATCTCTCTTATTATATTTTTGGCTCTCTCTCTCCCTCATCTCTTTATCTCTTTTCACCCCTCTCATCTCTTTCTCATTCTGTTGTCTCATCTTTCTCGTTATCGGTTTGTCTCTCTCGTCTCTATCTCTTTTTCTCTCATCTCGTTCTCATTTGTTTCTCTCGTCTCTTTTTCACCCCTAATCTCTTTCTCGTTCTCATCTGTTTTTCGCTCATCTCTTTCTCGTTCTCATCTTGTTTGTCTCATCTCTTTCTCGTTCTCATCTCGTTTGTCTCATCTTTCTCATTCTCATTTAGTTTTTCTCATCTTTCTCGTTCTCATCTCGTTTGCCTCATCTCTTTCTCATCTAGTTTGTCTCATCTCTTTCTCGTTCTCATCTCGTTTGTCTCATCTTTCTCGTTTCTCTCATCTCTTTCTCGTTATCTTGTTTGTCTCATCTTTCTCGTCCTCATCTTGTTTGTCTCATCTTTCTCGTTCTCATCTTGAATGTCTTCTCTCTTTCTCATCTTTTCATCTCGCTCACTCTGTTGTTGACGTTCTCTCCTCTGCTTGTGTCCCTGCCAGGTGGCCAACTTCTCCACAATGGATGAGAGCACCACGGAGCAGGAGGAGAAGCGCGGGTGGGGCTGGGATGACATCATCCCCGAGGACCAGCGGCGCAAGCTGGAGGAGGAGGAGAAGCAGAAGGAGATGGACGACATCTTCATGCTGCCGAGGAGCAGGAGCTCCAACAAGAGGGTGAGGAGAGACTCTTTATTCTCTCACCTTGATTCACTTCCGTGTCCTCTTCTCAAAATGCTAAAACGATAGTGAAGTTGTGTAATTATGCGTTTGTTATTCTGATTGTTGTTCTGTCTGTTGTTGGGGTGAATGGGCACTTCCACAACTGTACCCCTCTTTGCATCAAAGTTTACCAATATGGCGGCAAAGTGAATATGTTTGGGGTGGGGTGTAGTTACCTAAACTGCTACGCTTTGTTCGCTTCGTATCACAGCTGGGCAAATAAAACATAGACTGAAATACATTTTAGACCTCCCATTTAATTAGATTTTAATATAAAGTGCTTCCGAGTAAGTATGTAAAATTACATGACATCAAAAGGGAATTTCCCCCGGCTGTGATATGAAGCTGGAAAGCATAGCGAGCGGCTCGGGAACCAGCAACCTAAAGGGTAAAGGAACAGGCTTGAGACTCACCAGTAGAGAACTGTGGTCATGCTGCGCAGCTCCAAAAGAATACAACACGCTCAGCAGACCCATGGTGCATTCTGGTGTTTCTCTGGGTGACCGTACTATCTGGCATAATCTTCCAGGACTTTTACTTTTAAATCGACATCTTTACAATTGTACACTTAGTACTGTACACTTACTGTATATCTCTGTATATTTTTGGCTGTATATTTTAGAATGGATATACATAACGGAATGTATATCCCGGACCGTATTTTATTATTTATTTTTATTCTTATTCGTGACTTTTGTTTCTGACTACCTAAATGTTTACTGTTTACTGTGAGTGATCTGTAGTGCTGAATTTCCTTCTGGATAAAAATAAAGTATTTCTATTGTCTTTCAGGCTCGGGCCAACGACAGCGACAGCGACGCCGGCTCCAAGCTGAAGCACCGCTCCTCGGGCTCAGAGAGCGAGACGGACGACAGCGACGATGACAAGAAGCCCAAGAGGAGGGGCCGGCCCAGGGCCCGCAAGAACAACGTGGAGGGCTTCACCGACGCAGAGATCCGCCGGCAAGTCTGAACTAGCCACGTCTCTTCTGGCGTGATGACATCCTTTTTAATGACATTTTCTTGAATAAAATATATTTTTTTCCTACCATTTAACAGATTCATCAAGGCTTATAAGAAATTTGGAGCACCACTTGAAAGGTATGTATCGCTTGTTATAGAATTAGTGAAATGATGTAGATGTAGTTTTTCTATATAATGAATTTGCATTGTGGTCTTGTCGGAGACGACTAAGAAAAAGCTGTTCCTTGTCTATACTACTACTACCTACTATACTAATATGTCTCTCTACTACTATACTAGGGTCGCGAGCCGCCGCGGGGGGGGGGGGGGGGGGGGGTCGCCAGATTTTTTTTTTTTTTTAGTCAGGCCACTGAACTTAGAAGCAGGCCAGGGCAGTGTTTCTAGTTGCAGCAGCGCAATAGTTAGATAACCTAGGTGGGGAACAACTAGGAGATCACTGCAACTCACACAAGTTGGAGAACTATCTCTCTCTCTCTCTCTCTCTCTCTCTTGCTCTCACACACACACACACACAAAAGGAGCTGCATGTGATTGGTGGAGGCGGGACCCTTACAAAAAACTGTTGTTGCTAATCATTGACACATGCTAGCCTGTAATAATCCCCCCCAGAAAAATCTACTTTGCATTTGATATATTGCAAATATATGCCATCACACACACTGGCATTTAAAGGGTTAGAATTTCAGATATCTACAGATTAGAGATGACTATAATAAAGAAATAAGAGGGGACAAGGAAGAAGAACAGAATGGAATAATTAGGATGATAGTAAGGTCATACGAAGGAGGGAAAGGAAGGGTAATATCAGCACTGTACCGGGCTATAATGACCAGCAAGGGACACACGACCGATTATATAAGGGAGAAATGGGAGAGAGAACTAGAGATAGGAATAACAGGGAAGGAATGGGGGAACATATGCGAGGTGCAACATTCAACAACAGGATCGAGGATATGGAAAGAGTTTGGATGGAAAAACATAATCAGATTCTTTATAACCCCAGAGCTGAAGGGAAAATATGCACCAACACAAAGAGCATGCTGGAGGATGTGTGGGAAGGAGGGGGCAAATCACACGCACATATTCTGGGGATGTCAGAAGCTGAAGGGGTATTGGGAGGAGATAGGGGAGGCAATGATCAGAATATTAGGATACGGGTTACCACAAACAGGACTGGTGCTTTACTTAGGAGACCTGACACACGAGGGAATACAAGGGGGGGACATATTTAATAAAGATAATGTTGATAGCGGCCAGAAAAGCAATAACAAGACTGTGGTACAAAGAAGACCCACCGACAATAGCACAATGGGTAGGAATAGTGGAAGAGATACAGGATATGGAGAGGATAACACACATGCTGAGGTTACAGGAAGAGAAATTTGGAGAAAGATGGGGAAAGTGGGAGGATTACAAGGGGAACGAAAACGACATCACAGAGGAAGAACCAAATACATCACAAGAGGGCGAAGGGTAAAGGAGGAAAGAGGTTCAAAGAGGGTCTCTGAACCCATGTCACACACTTAATGTTTTCTAATTTTATTTTTGTTTAAGGTACGACAACTGTATTATGTTTTTACATTTTATTATTTATGTATGTGGGAATTTTGCTCAAGTCAGTGTTTTTTTATTTCCATTTGAGTATTAAAATTCTTATTGTTTTTGTCTTTATCGTTTATAACTGTTGATGTCATTGTATATGTTGTAATGTATGTCTATAAATGTTTAATAAAAATGTAAGTTTAAAAAAAGGGTTAGAATTATAAAATTAATATGTGGTGTTATGATCAGGGCTGAAGTTGAATAAAAGATTGTATTATTTTCAATCTGACATTACAAAAAAACTGAAAATCCATCAAAATCAGTGTTGTTGCTAATCATACATAATTATGCTAGCCTGTTTTTTAACAATAATTTGTGATGCCATCACAAACACTGGCATTTAAAGGGTACAAATAAAAAAATGCCTGCACCAGAATGCAGGAAATGAAGTCTTTGTAACAAGAAATGTCCTGGTGGGGGACCCCCAGACCCCCTGCTTAAAAAGTGGCCTGACTGGGGCTATATTTTGCACTATATTTCCTGGCCTGAATGATTTCCCCAGTCCGGCCCTGGTTAAAAGCCTCCAATGCTTATTAGTGTGTGTGCGTTTGAACGTGTGCATGTTTCAACCATACATTTCCATTTTTTTATTATTTATTTTTACCTCCTATAATAGTGGGGGTCGCGGCTCTCTGACCCCGTTATTTTTGGGTCGCGACCTGAAACGTTTAGGAACCCCTGATGACTATATGTAAGGGTAAAATGTAAATGAACTAAAACGGATCTTTAGAAGTTCAAGTTTTTTCAAGTTTTGTTTTATTTGTCACATATAAGGTACATGTACATTACAGTGAAATGCTTGGTTCCGTATGAGCCCCCTGAGAATGTGCTTCATACAGAACAAAGAAAGTCCAAACACTATACAAACTAAAGTACAACCTAAAGTAGAAAATGCAAACATTGAGGTACAAAATGCAAACTTTTTAAAGAATGCAAACATTTGGTATGGATGTAGTGAAAATCTTTTTGTAATAAAGAGATTTAAAAAGTGAAATGTTATTCTCTCCGCTGCCAGGCTGGAGGCCATTGCCAGGGACTCTGAGCTGGTGGACAAGTCCGTCGCTGACCTGAAGCGCCTGGGAGACCTGATCCACAGCAGCTGTGTGGCGGCCGTGCAGGAGCACGAGGAGCATCTGAAGGAGAACCCTGCCGAAGGTGTGTTTTCCATCACGGCTCTTCTGGCTCAACCCCCTCTGGGAGTTTATTTCAACTCGACATGTGGTTATCCCTCGTATTTTCCATGTTTTTATTTTTCACTTGGGACGTACTTTTGTGTTTTCTAGCCAAAGGTCCAGGAAAACGCAGGGGGATTAACATCAAGATTTCCGGAGTGCAAGTGAATGCCAAGTCCATCATCCAGCACGAGGAGGAGTTCGAGCCGCTGCACAAGATCGTGTCCGCAAACCCTGCTGAGAGGAACAAGTAAGCCGCCGCTACCGGCGTCACAGAGGATATGAGCTTGATGATTAGCCCAGTGACCTGTTGTAATGGTCACAGATATTTTTGTGTTTACTATTTAGTTGCAGTGCCATGTTTTGGTCACTTGATGTAGCAACAGGTTCAATTTGATTTGAGCCGGGCAGTAATAATACACTTTATTTGTATAGCAATTGCCACCTTTCTTACAAGTGTACGGTAGACATAAAATAAGTATAAAACAAGCATAAAATAGATGGCAGCAAAATAGACATGGTCAAGGTAAGGCATAGAGCATTAAATCACATCGTTTTTCATATTAAGATCTAACATCTTAGTAGGCCTCTTTGTTTACGATTTGATTCTATGGCATTTTTTAAATAGACCGTAATAACATTTCTGTCTACCTGCCATCCGGCATAACGTTAACCTCTCATCTCTAGTAATGATGTGGCTCGTGTCTGTAAATGTATATAAGATAAGATATTCTTTTATTGATCCCCTTGGGGAAATTCAGGCATCATAGCGGCATGGGGGAGGGGGGAGGGGAGGTACAGGTAGTAAAAAGCAATAGTATGTTGATTTACATGTATGTTAAGGGAATATAGAGCCGTATGACCAGGCAGCCTGATTGCTTTTACCAACGCGTTCATGTTTCCGCGTCTCTGATTGGCCAGGTCATGTGACATGTACGCCCAATCGTGGGACCGCAAGTTTCTACACTGGTTAAGCTTAGGCGCTCTTTCGAAGTTGGTTAAGGTTAGAGTTTGTCTTAGAGCAGGGCGATAGAACGCCTGCCCTGATTCCAAACTCTAACCTTAACCAACTGTGAAAGAGTCGCCTAAGCTTAACCAGTGATAAACTAGGCGTTAGGTAGTTTGCAGGCTGTTCGACCCGGAAATAGGCGCAGAACTTGCCGTCCCACGATTAGCGCACATGTCACATGACCTGTCCAATCGGAGCGCAAAACGGGAACCCGGAAACACGAACGCGTTGGTAAAAGCATAGACGGGACCAGGCATCGTCTAATTATGTTTTGATAATAAACGCGTGTGAAATCCCAACTGCGACGTCGGAGTAGCTCTTTGCTAAGCTATCCTGTTGTAATTCTTTAATGCTAAGTTAACGCCACACAGCCAGACACGTCACACCATGCACCACACCAGCACTGATTTTCAGTCAAGACATTCTACGTTGGTCACTTTGAGGTGTACCCAGCCAAATGGCCATCCAAGAATGTAGATTTAAATGCGTCTTAAACTTCTGTGAGCATGTTTATTATTACAAATCACCCCAACAACGTGTCCCACTATCTGTAGGTTGGAGCTGACGTGCAGAGTGAAGATGGCTCACTTCGACGTCGAGTGGGACACGCAGGACGACGTGCAGCTCCTGCTCGGCGTCTACGAGCACGGCTACGGCAACTGGGACCTCATCAAGACCGATCCCGACTTCAGGCTGACTGACAAGGTAAACATCGCGCAGACGGCTGTCGAAACCGGACAGAGAAACGCTGTAAGAAAAACGAGGACCCGACTGATTGTGTGCTCTTCGTCTCCACGCTACAGATTCTCTCCGACGACCCGAGCAAGAAGCCGCAGGGCAAACAGCTGCAGGCGAGAGCCGACTACCTGCTGAAGCTGCTGAAGAAGGAGCAGGACAGCAAGGACCTGCCCAAGGCAGGCGAGTTGGTATGTGGTTATTAACAGATCAATCACTCACTGCGTGAAGGCAAAGCCCCTCACGGCGCAGTTTGTGTCTCTCTCGTTTAAGATGTGTCAATAAAGTACAGGAGAAAGGTACAGAATGTACGTTATGTTATATAAGTAATATATTTACGTATTGTATGAGTAATATATTTCCGTTTCATATCGGCGAAAGTCTGAAAAACGGCACGATTTGGAGTTGTTGCTTGACGAGTGCACTCGCCAGAACAAGCCATCCACCCTGATATAAACAGCAATACTATGATGGTTTGTTTTAACGTTCTGCTCAAGACTACCGGGACGCCCACCTAAACCTTACCTTAACCACACAGTTACCTTAAACTAACCATAACCACACTGTTACCTTAAACTAACCATAACTTTCTATCATAGTATTGCTGTGTTTGTAACAGGGTGGGTGCACTTTCCCCCCACCACAATCCTTAGTTCGACTCCTGATTGTGTTTTTTTTTTTTTTTGTCAATACGAAACACATACCTGTGTGTGTGTGTGTATATATATATATATATATATATATATATATATACACACGCATATATATATATATAAAACTAATATAACATACATTATAACATACATATGTACTTTTTCCCCCCCCCCCTGTGGTCGATTAATTGTTTTCTAATGAGACTGTGTTGCTCTCACCCCCTCCCTGCAGGTCAAGGTGAAGAAGAGGAAGCCTCGAGCGAAGAAGGAAAACAAGATCCTCAAAGATGAGAAGGGCAACGACGTCGCCTCCCCTCACCCGTCAGACAACCCCTCAGAGGAGGGGGAGGTGAAGGTATGTGCTCTTGCATACATCCTCGCCTCGGGAGAGACTTCCTGAGAAGAGAAGTCTGAGAAGACATTCCAAAAAAAGATAATGCACACCTGAATGGGTTAACAGGCAGATAGTACCGTGTGGCGCCAGTCAGAACATCATGGGTTAAAAATGCACAGATGATTTTACTCTTTATTTCCCTCCAGGGATTAGTACGAGTCAGTGCAGTATAAGCAGTGGTGGAAAGTAACTAAGTATTTTTACTCAAGTACTGTACTTGAGTATAATGTTGAGGTACTTTTACTTGTATTTACATTTTTGGTGGGGAACTTTATACTTTTACTCCGCTACATTTCAACGGAAATGTTTTTTTTTATCCACTTTTTCTCCTCTTTTTCTATTTTTCTCCCATCCCAATTTAGCCGTGCCAATTCTCCCCTCCCCTGTCTTGAACGTTGCTCGCATGTGCCCCCCACTGGCCGGTTGTAGGGAGGATAGAAGCCCATCGCATGTCCCCTCCGACACATGTGTAGGCAGCCAGTAGCATATTTTCACCTGCCAGCGCGGACTCTCATTTGACGAGGAGTAACTTGTAGGAGGCTCACACTGCCACCACCATTTTCCTGTCTCTGCTGTGCAGGCGCCCCAGCCGACCTGTAGGAGTCGCTGTTTACAACGTCCAGATTACCACCCATCGACTTCACACCCGCTAACTCTGCCAATTGAGTTAGTATGACGGCCTGCCCAAGCCGGAGGCAATGCCGACCATCGGATTCGATACCGGTGTCTTGTGCGTTGGTGACGAGCACAATGTCCGCTGCGCCACCCAGCCGCCCCCCATTTCAACGGAAATGTTGTACCAAATATTTAGCATGGAAAACATGGCAGGTGATGTATTGGAGGAGGCTTGTGGTAATCCACGCCAGACCGACGGCAGGGCAGCGCAGCGACCAGAGGACGAAGTGGCATAACAACAAAAATCGGGGGACGGGGGCAAAAGAAAAGTGGTCCACAGAACACTAGGGATGGGCATCGAGTTTCGTCGTTAAATGAAGGCCTGTTCAGCTAGCGTTGGCTGTTAGCAATGATGGCAGCCAGCTATGGTCGCTTGTCGGATTATCTCACGTTCGCTATTAAGTAAAAACCATACCATACGCTAACGTGGAAGTTCAGACATTTCAAGTATCAATTATTAATACTGATATGAATACTTGAATAGTTCCCAGTGACTTATCGAATAGTAATTCTGTGAGTTTTGCATCCCTACTGAACACAACCCTACTGGGCACAACGGCAGCATACTTTAACTAGACACTGGAGTGTTGTACTGAGTAACTAACTGACGGTCTGTGTTTTCAGGACGACAGAACGGAGAAGTCCCCGGCCAAGAAGAGACAGAAGAAGAAGGATAACAAAGAGAACAAAGAAAAACAGGGAACTCCTAAAAAAGAGAAGGAAGAGAAGGAGAAGAAGACCTCCAAGGCCAAGAAGGAAAAGGTAGCTCAGTTTGTCATGACATGAACGTTATGTGGTAATTTGCCGAAACAGTCTCGCATGGGGCTATAATTCAATGTTATATTGTTAACGCCTTCCTTCGATGGGATCGTAATTGTGATGATATTATGAATGGTATTGTGATATCAGGGTACTGTTGTCTAAACAGTTGTGCACAGATTAGATTAGATGCAAATGGATTGTCATTACAGTACAGTACAACGAAAATAAGTTTGGCACCCAGAGTGCAAATGTAAAGAACAGTAAAGTGCAATAGTAATTACAATGTACAGGTGATTAAACCGGGTAAAATATACAAATTAGTACTACTGAGTAATGGTGCTAATCAGATGTATGTACGGAGTTGTAGTATTAATGTGTACAGTGATACAGGTATAAAGACACTAGGGTGGTAAGTCATACTGGCCAGCAGTGTTACTAGTAAGAGTAGGTAAGGGATATGTATAGATATAGAATATACAGATGTGTAAAAAGGAGTATGTACAGACGGATCATAGCACCATGGGGAGGTACAGGTATGGGCAGGGTAATAGTAGAAAGACATAAATATAGGCAATGAAATGATAATAACGAAATAATCAAATAACTCTGAATATATATATATATATATATAACGTGTCCACGGTGGTGATAATTGTGTGTCTCTCAGGCTAAAGGAGCCAAAGGGAAGAA
This sequence comes from Notolepis coatsorum, assembly GCF_963971535.1. Taxonomy (NCBI): domain Eukaryota; kingdom Metazoa; phylum Chordata; class Actinopteri; order Aulopiformes; family Paralepididae; genus Notolepis; species Notolepis coatsorum. The sequence goes on from NC_140182.1 coordinate 66,538,694, forward strand.
GCCCCAAGGCCCCGTCCACATCACCGCTGGCTCCGAGCCCGTCCCCATCGGGGGGGAGGACGACGACGAGCTGGACCAGGAGACCTTCAGCGTTGTGAGTTCACTTCCATTCCCGTCGGCCTCTCCCGTACATACACAAGCTTAATACGTATGTCAGGCTCTTCTACGACGCAGTTCGGTATTTATTTAAAATGTGACCTTTATTTCCACGTGTCTTCCAGTGTAAGGAGCGCATGAGGCCAGTGAAGAACGCCCTGAAGCAGCTGGATAAGCCCGACGAGGGCCTGTCGGTCCAGGACCAGCTCCAGCACACACGCACCTGCCTGCTGAAGATAGGAGATCGGATCACTGAGTGCCTTAAAGCCTACAATGACCCGGAACATGTCAAAATATGGCGACGGTAAACCAAGACGATTTCACTCTACCTCCGTTTTAATCTGACACGTCCATGTCTTATGCAAGTTTTATGTATTCGTGTGAATTATCATGATGATGTTGTTTTTTGGGGGGGGGGGTGTTATCCAATATAAGTCTTGTATGATAGCATGTACAATAATGCTGTATATACCGTATATCTTTTTTATTCTTACCGTATATATATATATCCACATCTGTCTGTACATACCTGCATATAATCCATTTTACATCTATATCAGTACATATTCTTTACATACTCGTTACGCTGCTGGCCAGTACGACTTACTACCATAGTGTTTCTATACTTGTATCACTGTACATATTAATACTACAACTCTGTACATACATCGGATTAGCACCATTACTCAGTAGTGCTAATCTATATATTTTATACCCAGTTGAATCACCCGAATGTTGTATATTGTTCTTGTACTGTACTTGTGCTGTATGATGACAATGCATTTTAATCTAATCTAATAATGACTCCCTTCCTTGTTGACAGGAACCTCTGGATCTTTGTGTCCAAGTTTACAGAGTTTGGTGCCAGGAAGCTGCACAAGCTTTACAAGATGGCACAGAAAAAGCGTTCGCACGAGGAAGAGGTGAGCTCCTCCCACATCCCCATGGAAACATCGTCAGTCGAACATTGAACACTGTCCATTGCACTTAGCACTACTTGTATGGTCCAATGACGTAACATGATCCATGTCGTTTGGTGGAAACCTTTATCCAAAGTGCCTTACAGTACTTTAATTTCATTTCAAACCTTTACTTCAACTCGTAAGACACAGAGTTTACCTCCATTTACAGCGATGACGAGCTCGCAAGACATAGTTTATCAGCTATTTCTTACATTATATAGACAAAATATATACGAATAAACAATAAAAGACTAAGTCGACACACGGTCGGAGATCATACTTTTAAATGCAGCTTCAGAGTCTGTTGGAGGGCATTCAAGGTGTTTGAAGCATTAAAGGAAAAAGCTGTTTTTCCTAGTGTTTACAGCACTACGAGTCACACGGACTAACGGGGGAGTAGGAATCGAACAAAGAGAGAAAGGAGTTCCTAAATCATAATTGATAAGTGATCACGAACAGTTCAGTCAATATCGAGAAACAGACAACTGTCTCCATGAGCTGGAAATCAGAGCATCAAGACTTGGGAGTTTGTGATGTCATCAAGAGACACTTTTCGGAGTCGGTCCGTTGCTGATGAATTAGTCACATTTTGTGGGCTTGAATCATTTTAGTTTGGGGTATTACATCCAACTTTTGGTTTTATCTAAATCATGTATATAGTATTTTTAATTTTTTTGCCTGATTTTCTATTTTTCTCCCCATCCCAATTTAGTCGTTATGCCAATTCCCCCCCCCCCCTACCTGGTTGTTGTGCGCATGTTCCTCCTACTGGTCTGTACAAGGGAACCCTGAAGTCCACCACATGCTTCCTCCGACACATGTGGAGACAGCCAGTGACTCTTTTTTCACCTGGCTGCGAGGACTCTCATTGGTGAAGTGTAACGCGTGGGAGGTCACGCTGCCCTCACCATTTCCTGCCTTTCGCTGAGCAGGCGCCCAGACCTGACCTGTAGGCGTCGCTGTCCACAACGCCAGATTACCACCCACGACTTCCCTCCCCCTAACTCACCAAACGAGTTAGTATGACGACTGGCTCAAGCCGCAGGGCAATGCTGACTCCGGGAGTCAAGACCGCAGCCTCTTGCATTGGTGACGAGCGCAATCTCCGCTACGCCACCCGACCGCCTATGTACTTAGTATTTAAGACAAATTATACATACACATACCAATTATGTGCTTGTTCTATTATCCATCCCTCTATCATCCATAGCAACACCCATATATCACCGACAGCCTGATGGGGGATCCCCTTTGAATTGCCCATCTGAAGTTTCTACCTTTCAGGGAGTTGTTCCTTATCTTCCTTGGGGAAAGTCTGGGGGTGTTGCAAAATTGTGGATTTTATGGTGGTTTTTATTGTGGATCTATTGTGATTCAGATCAACTTTAATCGCCATTTATGTTACAAAAACAGATGGGAACGTGATATGGCATTGACAAGTACAGTGCGTAAACTTTTTTCACAGAATGAGTGCAAAACAGTGATATAACAAGACAATAAAGTACAATGGCTAATGATCTGTTGGCAGTGCAAAATAACAGTTTTAAATTCTGACCCTAGCAGCTCCCCATAGAGGGGGGGGGGGGTGGAGCAGGGGGACACCTGACTCATTAACTAGGAGCTGCTGAGGGGAAGAAACTGAGTCAATGACCACAATGATCAGTTAGGGCTGGGCGATGAAACGATAACGATAATTATCGTGATATATTTTAATAATCGGTATCTATCGATAATTAAAAAAAAAATATCAATAAAATATATATATATATATATTTTCTTTTGTGACCTGCAACAGGGCAGTTTTTTAAAGCCGGAGACAGTGGACAGACTTGTCTTTCTTGCCTGCAACTTAAAGTAATGGCTTTGCTTGTCCAAATGACAATACTGACCAAATTGAGATTTATTTTGTTTGCTTTCTAATTTAAAATACAGTTTGAAACAGCCTGTACACAGTAGGCTATGTGTGCTAGCAGAGCTAGTCTCCAGTCGCGAGTCACATTGCACATGTGCAGTGGTTTGTCCACCAAAAAAAGCGCCAAAAGATAGAAAAGAAACTAGCAGAGTAGGGCTGACCTTCGATTTTTTTTTTTGAATTCGAAGCTTCGGGCCGAGTAGGGCCGAGATTCGATTTTAATTCGAAGCTTCGAAATGTTAAAAAAAAAAATATATATATATATATATATATATATATATATAAATTTTTGTTGTGGGACTTGTACAGCACTTTGTTCAACTTTGTCAGTGCTGTAAAGTTAAATCTTAGACAAACTAAACACTTTGCTTCCATGAAATATTGTAAGCCGTCATTTAAGGCTTTATAAAAGCAGCACAATGAACACAAATCTGTCAGTGCCGAGTCCGACCTCATCTTAAATAACAAACAGCATTGCTTGTTGTAGTTAACAAAGAGAGGCATAGTTGATATTGCAAATCATATATATATATATTTTTTTTTTAATATAATCGATTTTTTTTTTCATATTCGAATCCCATGCCCATCGAACGAAGCTTCGAAGTATTTAAGACAGCCCTATAGCAGAGCCAGAACTATTCAACTCCCCTGGAGCCACAGCCAGCAGAGCAACCTGTTTACTTTCACTTTCAAACCAGCTGCAGCCTGAGAACTGGAGTGTGAGGGGCTGTAACACTAAAGATGGCGGCAACGACAAAGAATTGCTGCAAAATAAACATACATCCTTATAACAACATCGATAATTATCGATATAGAGTGATAACATTATCATATCGTTATCGTGATATCATTTTTGGCCATATCAACCAGCCCTATGATCAGTGATGTTACTTGTTGATCTGTGAAGCCCATCGAGGCAGCTTGTTGTGATTTTGGGCTATACAAATACATTTGACTTACAGCTCTGATGTGAAATATACCCACATCCCAGTAAAATCACCATTCACCGTCTTAACCTTAACACAATCCCGCCCAAGCACGGATAGCTCCGTGATTCGATTCCACCCGTTGTGGACAGAAGCACGGACATGTCCGTGGGAAGGTTGTTTTGGCTTTATAACCTATTCAAGGTCACAGAGCGGCACTGCAGATTTACCCTACTCTTTGAATTCGCCAACGTGCATTACGGGCCAGATCCTCTTAGGGGCGCTGTCGCGATAATGGAGTGTGCCCTGTGGCTGAACGGTGGATTTTTTTTTTCTTTTTTCTTTTTTATACTTTCAATGGAGTTTTCAGTTAGCTCGATTCTGGATGTACAGCCTGTAGCTTGGATTACGTTTTGGATCGCAGATTTCACTATGCAATAAGGGGATTTATCATCAGCCAATGGACATATCGATCTACCAGATGGCGATTGATAACGGGGAAATGCTCGGGGGGATCCCACCGGCCCACGGTAAGATCTTTTTTACGTAAAGTACATCCCGATCGGGCCTTGTTTTGATAGCCATCCATCCGATCAATGAATGAGGCTAACGCGGTTATTGGTAATCAATAATCAGAAACGACGCCCCGCCCCCCCCCCCCTTTCATGCATACATGCTTGAGGATCGTGCCGATCATATGCAGTTTGAGTTATTTCTGTAGCATATGTATAACGGAAATGCCATTGGATATAACGGTAGTAGCTATTAGCCCTTTATCTCGCCTTCCAGGAAATATCCTAGCCGAAATCCCGTATAACGCTTATATTCACGGTGCTATAAAATGAGAACGTATTGATGATTTTTTTTTTCCTTTAAGCCATTTTGAAGGGACGGTTTATGTTCTCAATTGACAATGAGAATGGACAGATAGCAATACTATAAAGTATAGATTTAGCTCTACAAACAGCCCCACGTCTGTTTACATTTGCCGGTCCTCTAGAGATTTATTAGACTCATCCCAATGGCCCCGAATGTGTTAAGCCCTAACCATATTTTCTGAAAATGTGCCTAAAAGTACATACCATTCCAAGTAAATTGGAAGATCGCTCCACTTCTACAAGACCATTTGAATGTTCTTGGCCTTGGTATCTAGGGACATCTATGGACCTCAGGGAATATATCCCCAGTGTCGGAAATGTTGTGTCTGTTACTATGCTTGAGTAAATTGTAATGAACCAAAGGATAATATTAATTATTATTCGTTTTTATTTTATTGATCCATTTGTGACGTGAAAATGTGACTGGATTCCTCACTTGCACTCTCTCACACACCCCACACACAAATACACTACAAAAAGGTAACTTTAAGGCGGCTGGGTAGCGCAGCGGACTAAGCGCCTGCCTACCACCGCAGAGACACTGCTATCGAATCCAGCTGTCAGCGGTACCTCCGGCTTGGTCGGTCATCCATACTAACACAATTTGCAGTGTTAGCGGGTGGGAAGCCGGTGGGGTGTGTATCCTGGTCAAGGACGCGAGAAGTGGGGGTGCGACGGGTGCTCCAGCACCCCCTGCTGGCGGGGAGGGTAACTGCAACTGCAAGGTGGTTTTGGCCTTTATTCCATTGGAATACCGACGCTACTCAATGTCATAGAGCGGAACGGCACTGCAGATTTACCCTATTCTTGGAATTCATTGTCAGATCCATAGGGGCGCTGTCTCGATAATGCAGTGTTATTAAAACAGCGTGTAGACTCATGAACCGGTTGGGATTCGAATAGACGCGGCCTGGAAGCGTCAACGCGGAACTGGAAATCCGTTGGTAAAATAAATAGCGGCCTGGAATAGTTTTTGTTTTGGGACAATTCGCAGTAAAGGAATATATCTGTCGGCGATGTTGTATGCGGGAACGAATTGCAGAGAGGGAGGACTGTCTGAAGTGGAGAGTGTTTACTTGTGTCTCAGAAAAGAAATGTCTCATCTGATTTCTTTAATAATAATAACCTGGACTTGCTGCAGCATATGCATCCGGATATTCTGGACTCACTGGACATTCATGTTGTCATGAAGGAGTTTATTTCCACCACTCCTGAACGCAAGACCACCTTCTGTGTTTTACCGTCTTCGGAATAGGTAATGTGTGTTATTATTATTATCGCTCCTGCAGCGATTGTTGTTGCGACAGTGACACAGAGGGCGCAACAGCCAGATGGGGTAAGCTGGGCTGTGATGTGTGCATCAGAACGCTCAGAGCGCGGAGTTGTTCAGCTGTAAGTTTGATTGAAAAGTTTATTAACAGATTGCAGAATGGGTACAGTACATTACAGCTCAATACATACAATTGTTAAGGGGATGCAGACCAGAGAAAGACTTTCGTCTTGTTTACATCAGGGACCGTCCCCCATTTTCAATTCATCATAGTATCCTAGTGAACGAGAGTGTTGGTTATGACTGACAGACAGTGGAGCTGTTTGCAGATAGCGAGCATTTTGACGTGTTGCGTGGTGGCGATGTCTCGCAGACAATACAACTACAAGTATAATTATATAATATATATATTTTATATAAAAAAAAAATTATATAAAATAAAATAAAAATTAATCAAAAACGATCGATATCTCAGCACCCCCACTCCCCGCGGACATCTCGCGGCCCTGATCCTGGTCGTTGTAAACAGCGACTCCTACAGGTCGGTCGGGGCGCCTGCTCAGCGAGGAAGGGAACTGGGGGAAGTAGTGTGATCCTCTCATGCGTTACGCTCCCCCAGTGAGAGTCCTCGCTGTCAGGTGAAAAGAAGCGGCTGGCTGACTCCACAATATGTATCAGAGGAGACATGTGATAGTATCTATCAACCAGGGTTAGAAAAAAAAAAAAAAATCCAAGGCTTTTTTTGCCCCCCTTAATTGATTTTCGGGGGCACATAGTTTTTATGATGAAAATTAACATAAAGATTATAAAACATTGTCGACACTTTTTTTACAGTCTTCGTTCCTATGTTTGATAACGTAATGTTAATGTCTCCATATATAGGGCTCTACGCTAACCTTTTTCCCAAAGAGCACATGTGCTCCTAAATAATTTTTTTATAAATAAAATCTAAATAAAAATGTAGGAGCACACAAAGAAATTTAGGAGCACAGTGAAAATTGTTCAAGTAACCGAGTTTATTAACACTTTGAGTGCCACGCCGGGTTTTCCTTTTTACCCCCTGAATGCCACCATCGGCGCCAATGTTAACGTTAATATCGCCTAATCTATGTTTTAAATTATGGCTATGTGTCTAATCTGCCCATCGCATTATCAAAGACTATTTTCCAGTCAGTGCTGTCAAGGCAGATTGGTTTTTTATCGCGTCATTTCCGTTTCAGAGCATTTAGAAAAGCACCCGTTTTCAGATAAAAAACAGCCCATTCTGGACCATTCTATGAAAATCGTCTTTTACTGGAATATTCCACAACGTTGATATTCGTCTGCCTTTTTATGAATCGTTTTCAAATAAACGCTAGATGATCAATATTATACGTGCACGCAAGCATATTCGGGCCGCGCACGGATAATCGCCCCGTTGATTTCCTCTCGGACTTTTACAGTGAAACCGAAAGAGCCCATTTCACAAAACGGCTTATAACTTCATCAAAATTTGTCTGAATATCCTAACACTGATAACATAGAGTCCTTACCTGACATCAGATGGTATCCAACTGGTATATTCCAATTCCTGATCACCATTCGAAAAAATCGATAAGTGTATAGATCCAACGCGATACAGTAGAACTCCATGATCAGCGGGGCTCAGAGGATCCAGAATGAACTCTGGTAACCCCGGCTGGATCAGTGGACTGGAAAATGTGGAGTACCGGATTTTTTCCCCCATCCATTTTCATTGAGTCCATTCCAAAATCCCTTATGTCATCTGAAAGACGATAGGGGGCGCTTTTTTCCACATAGAATCTCCGGCGGTGCTCGTGTATACTCGGGTAGGCTCGCGTGATGCAATATGATTTCAGATCGCTAGAAAATAATAATAATAATTCCGAGAAATCTCGTGAGTGGCTTTCAACCACATAAAAATAAACCCGAGATATCTCGTGTGTGGCAGTTAAAGTGTTAACAAACTATTTATCACATGCATATTATACTGTGCGTGTGCACACTATGAATTGAAAATGGGGGACCCTGATGTAAACAAGACAAACGTCTTTTTCTGGTCTGCATCACCTTAACAATTGTGTGTATTGAGCCGTACTGTATTGTACCCATTCTGCAATCTGTTAAATAAAGTTTTCATTAATTCATTCATTCAAGGGCTAAACATCTGTGCAAATAGCACATACCACCAAAATCACAAATTGGCCCATGTCTACTAGACGCAAAGGATATCTGTTGTCAAGCTGCTTTTGTAGTGTTATGATACCAACATTTTGACTTTGATACAGATAGGAAAGGCAATGGAATATATTATTAGATGACAACATTGAAAATTCTTTATACAATTATTTAATTCATTATAATTGAAACGCTATTGAATAATAGTTAATTAATAGTTAATACAATTATTCTGTTACAGCTACAACTGAGCTATAATTTATACTATAGCTACTGTCCATCAATGTCTTCCTTTTGAATGAAATAGGTTCAGGAGAGAGAGATGTAGAGAGGGAGAGAGAGCGAGACGCACACACACAGATAGACACAGATATTCTCAGCCCCCCTTTCCTCTGAGTGTTCCCAGTGATGGCATACAATGTGTGTGTATGTGTGTGTGCAAACAGGAACAGAACACACATCTGTGCGCACACACCACCAAAGTCACTGGCTGGTCCACAGTGTGAGTGTATGTGCGTGTGCTAACTTCGCTAACGTTATCTGCCTCAGTAACATTAGCTGCCTCGCCGGATTCCTCTTTCTCCTCGTCTCTCTTTTGCTCAAAATAAAAATGAATGGGCTTCATGGCTGGCTGAATTTTTTGCGTTGTCTGATATTGAATGTATAACTTGCCTATGCCGGTACCGTGACTTTCTGTTCCAGCGCGTACTGTGTTCTCATTTCCTTTCACTCTCATGAAACCAGCCGCGTCACCGCAAGAAACTCTACTGTGATTGGACGTTTATGCGCCTTGTGTAATGTGGGACTTGTAGTTTCTGAACTATTAGCAGCGGAGCTGTTTTGTAATCTTCACTCGTCTCGCACACTGCGAGTAAATTTTTTTCCGGTTCGCGCACACATATTATTAGGGGCAAATATGAGGGAAATGCTCGCACTGTAGAGCATATATAATTAGTAAACTGTCGGGGGCTTTTCTTGCCCCCCTTAACTGATTTTCGAGGGCATTTGGTAAATTTTCGAGGGCATTTTGCCCCAAGCCCCCGTTAATTTCGAACCTTGCTCCTGCTATCAACCCTCCCTAGACCGGCAAGTGGGGGGCAAATGTGTGCAACGACCAGGAAGGGAATTGGCATAACAACTAAATTGGGATGGGAGAAAAATACAGAAAAAAGGGGGGCGAAAAAGTAGATAAAAAAAGGTAACTTTAAAAACACAACTGTATACTTGTATATTATTGTATATAGTAATCATTACCTTTATTTCTTAAGCTTAGCATTGTATTTTATTCTTATAACTTTTTATCATGTCTATTCTATTTGTATTTTGGCACAATCGAGGCGGGCATGGCCACCTTCATTTCACTACATGTCTCGTGTATGTATGTGACAAATAAAACTCTTGAATCTGTTTGCAGAAGGAGCACAGGAAGAAGGAGGACCCTGCAGGGAGGGCCAAGCCCTTCAAACCGGAGCCGTCGGGGTCTCAGTCGTCCTCCAAGGCCGGGCCTCACCCCTCCCAGCCGGGCCCCCACGGACACCACCGAGAACCCTACAACCAGGGTGGCAAGAGGCACTTCGGGAATGACGGTAAACTCATTCAGATTTGTATACTGGCTGCGGTTGTTAATTAATTAATACCACAACCCGACATCCATCTGATTAGCACTATACTCGTAGTACTAATTTGTATATTTCTATACCCAGTTTAATCACCTGTACATTGTATATTGCTGTTGAACTTTGCTGTTACATTTGCACTCTGGTTGGATGACAGACTTATTTTTGTTGTGCTGTATGATGACAATAGATTTGAATCTAATCTAAATACCGGCTGCAGTTAGGAGGCGAAAACCTTGGATCTCCAAAAAGATTTTCCAGGATTTAAGAAAGAAAACAAATGATCCATGCGTTTTTTAATCGTCTCCACTGTGGTTTCAGTGGACTTCATTGTCCCTGATACTGTGGAAGTTCCTCTCAAGGCCTTTTGTTCACACCTCCCCTCCCCCCTGTATCCTCCTTTCCTCCCCCCTCACCTGGTCGTCCCTCCCCCGCCCCCTTCCTTCCAGAAATCTTAAAAGACAATCCCACAGATTGAGGGGGGGATAAGACAAGATATTCCTTTATTGATCCCCTTGGGAAAATTCAGGCATCATAGCAGCATGGAGGGGAGGTACAGGTAGTCTCCTGGCCAGAGAAAGTCGAGTCTTCCACTGAACTCCTAACCTAAATTGTATTTGTTTTTGTTTGTTTGTTTCATTAGATCCCCATTAGCTGTCAAATGAATGACCGCTAGTCTTCCTGGGGTCCTCGCAAGTAAATAATACAACAGAACAAATACAGAATGCAATTAGCAATACAATTAAAACGAGAGAAAAATTTAAATAGTTAATCACATCTTATATCCGTCGCATTTACATAATTTAATGCCATGTTTTAACAATAATTTTGTATCAACCATGAAGATTTTTATCAAGTGTATGACCTCTCCGGTTCCAACACAATACACATGTAAACGTCCAATTCAAGTAAAAACATGTAAAACAGGAGATACGAGGCCATTTCGCACAACACCGTTGTGTTTAAGGTAATCTCTACAGATTCCGCCACTCAGGTCGTCTCACACGAGCCGTAACATCTCGTCTCTCCTTACAGACAGGGGAGAATGGCAGAGGGACCGTAAATACGGTTACCCTAGCAACAGCAACCAGCCGTGGCAGGGGGACCGGCATCATCCGTATGACTCCCACCGCTACAAGGATCACTACGGCGACCGGCGAGACTCCTACCGCAGCTCGGGAGGGTACCGCAACAGCAGCTCCCCGCGGAAGAGGCAGTACGAGCAGTACGACAACGACCGGGATCACCGCGGTCACCGGGCCTATTATGACAGGTGAGGGTCCAACCAACCAGACGTCATGTTTTTGTGTGAAAAGAAGGGCATGTTGTTGAGGGACGGAGCGATACTGGTATCGGATGTCGGACTGATACTGGTTTAAAACAGAGTGTTTGGTATCGGAAAACTAGTGTGTCCTGACTCTTAACCACCAAAACCTGCAACGTGTGACGTATATCATGCCAGTTAGTTACTTTTACTCCTACTCATAGTATATATTCAGATAAAAATTCTTTATTGCCTATATTTATTGTAACATATAATATAACTGAGAGGGCATACAGATCCGCATCTGCACCTTTGATTACACTGTTTACTTTCTCATATTCTGTGTTAATTATATTGTTTCACTGTTTATTTTTCTCATTTTTATATTCAGATCCAATTTTATTGTCTATTTATGTCTTTCTACTACTAACCCTGCCATACCTGTACCCCCCCCTCCCCCTGATGCCCGAATTTAGGAATACCTTATCTTATCTTAAAAGAACACTGCAACATTTTGGGAAATTAGCTTACCGTCTTCTCCAGAGAGAGACAAGAAGATAGATACCAGTTTCCTCTCTGTGCGTTCAGTAGAAAGCTATCTGGCTGCACATTAGCCTAGCTTAGCACAATAAATGGAAGCGGACATGGCCGGTTAGCCTTCGAGAGAGGTGTTAGTTGGACAATGCCTAGGCTAACCGGCCATGCCCACTTCCATTCATTGTGCTAAGCTAGGATAAAGTGCAGCCAGATGGCTTTCTACTGGTATCTATCATCTTGTCTCTCTGGAGAAGACGATAAGCCAATTTCCCAAAATGTTGCTGTGTTCTTTTAAGAAGTGCCATTGGCATTTCCCCCCTAGATGCATTCTGTCTTGTTGAAATCCCAGGGGAAAACATGATCTCGTGCCTTTTCAGTTAAAAGACTTGAACGCTGTGGTCTCTCGTCATCGCAGGCATCCAGACCCCAAGAGGAGACGCTCCGACGAGTTCCGTCCGCCCAATTACCACCCGGGGACCCGCGAGGGCCCGCCACAGGACTTCCGCAGGATGCCGGAGCACAGGTCCCCGGGCCCGGCCGGGTCGGAGCACTACAGGCCCTTCCACCCCGACAAGCCCCCCGCCCTGGCGGACCCCCGCTCCCCGCAGGCACAGAAGTCTCCCCAGGACTCACGCTCGCCCCCCGAGCGGCCTGCAGAGCAGAAGGCCGCCGGGGCGGACCCCAACTGGAACAACAGGAAGACATGAGAGTGCCCCCCCCCCCCCCCTGGTGCCGGAGAGAGACGCTGGTTTTAGTCAAGGCCACAATGCTGCTGAAGGGACGGGTCCTCGACTGGCCAATCATAAGCTCACAGTTGGAAAGGGAATCGATACATACTGTACCCTCTTAGCAAGACCAGCTAAACCAAACTATGTCCTTCGCCCCCCCCCTTCCCTCAAGTGACTGTGGCCATGCCTGACATGTGCCCTAAAGGAAGAAATCAATTATATGTGCCCTAAAGGAAGACATGAATGACATGTGCCCTAAAGGAAGATATGAATGACATGTGCCCTAAAGGAAGACATGAATGACATGTGCCCTAAAGGAAGACATGAATGACATGCGCCCTAAAAGGAAGACATGATTGACATGTGCCCTAAAGGAAGAAATTAATGACATGTGCCCTAAAGGAAGCATACATTACATGTCCGCTAAAGGAAGCATGAATGACTTGTGCCCTAAAGGAAGAAATAGATTTTCTTTCAATTATCATGTTGTTGAAAAAGACGGATAAATCATGCATCTTTATTATTGAGTTGAGATTACTCGATCAGTCCTTGTTTAGACGCCTTGGTCCCATGGACTATTACCTAAGGAAAATGTAGGATACCTGAACCCATGGCGATGATGATTATGCCTGATTTTGAATCCTAAAAGTGCCTGAAGTATTTGGCCTTTTTGAAAAGATAGATGTATGTCTTTCCTTTGTCCCCCAAAGGAACCACGACTTGGACACTTTTCTCTTTTTTTTGCGTTAAGCTTTAAAGTCTTAAAACGATGTCACCGCGAAGAGTTTCATTATAAGCGAATGTTGTTTATAAATGTATTCTCATCACTGCATCTTCAAAGAAATGTTCAACTTTATCTTTGATCATGTAGCGAAATATGAAATGTACCACAGGGTTATCGTTTCACACAGAAGATGACATCCCACCGCTACCAAAACGGGACAATATAAACACTGTACGAGACGCCACGGGTTAATCAGCGCAGTACCTAGTCCTTTAAGTACTATTTAACAACGGTTTTAGCTAATGAGTGTTTCTCATGTGTATTGATCATATTTTTCTTTTCTATAGTTGTGTAGTTATACACACTGTTGGAATCCTTTTGTTTTTCTCCTTCCATAACCACTCTGCTGTCTGTAGGGCCTAACGACAAGAGAGCTTCTCAATGGTGTTTATACTGTAGCAACGACTTGTGCAAAGGTTCAAAACACTATGGCTTTAGTCAGAACAATCTTTTTTCCTCCTCCCTTTGGTGTGTTGATGGTACTGTACGGTACTGGAGGGAATCTTTTTTTTTATCCTGTATCCCCTACTTGTAAAAGTATTCAGATAATGTCGGGAGATAAAAAAAAAAATTCTTTACGTTTTTGGTTCATGTTCTATCCTTTTTCTCTTTTTTTTGCTCTCTTTTTGATTCACAGTGACTGTGGTATCAATGCTGGAAAGCCGTTCGAGGTGTTACTTGAGAATCGCCGATGAAATTCAGCATTTTCAGTCGTCTGTTTCAGTGCCAAACCAGAGACTGGTCTTACTTTGGGCCTAATGTCCCCCAAACCCCCCCTCCCCCGTCGCCGTCGATGTTCCGCTTCTCCATGTGTGCCTTATTTCTGTGTGTGTTATCATACTGCATAATGGGTTCAGACACTACTGTAGTCTTAATTAACGGAGAGGACACAGTATTAAACAGTTGTGTTTTAAGGACACGGCGGTACAGTAGTATTCAGAGAGGAATGATGGAGGGAACATTTATTTCTAGTATTTCATCACGCAATCCTATTTCCCAGAGGATTCGGGGAGGTAAACATGAACTACGTATTAGGTTTTGAGGTAAACATAAACTACGTATTAGGTTTTGAGGTAAACATAAACTACGTATTAGGTTTTGTCCAGAGCACTCCGGTAAACCTGTTGCAACGAATAGCCAACGCACCTTTCTTCCAGTTAAACTACAGTCCCTGTATCATATGTTCTTTGAAACGAGCCTAAATAATTTATATTTGTGACAAAGCCACTCTTCATGGGATATTTGCTGTAAATATGTTTATAGACATGTGTAATAAAAGTTTCCTACATGAATGAGTGTTGATGTTGTGTGATTTCATGGATCTTGAGATGAGTGTTCACCTCAGACACGATAGTTTTACATTCAAGATGGAATAATGGCCGTTTGAGCTGCTGTTCACTTTAGACTGCTGAGAGGCGATATGCTAAATTCAAAATGTTGTATAATCGACCCGTTTGCTGTATACAAACATACCGATCAGCAATACCAACTGAGTCACGTGACTAAGTTGCCTCAGACTTGCGCAAACTGCTGCGCTAAAAGAATAAGACTGGGCTCTGGAGAAACCATGGCACTCCCCTGGCTAAATCTAGCTTTGGCATGGATTGATTGTTTAGATCGCTAGCATGGCTAACAAATGCAAGTATATTGCAGTCTGCCCTGTTGTTCTGACCAGGATTACGTTCCTATCTACTCCAGTCCGGGGATGTGCGCGCACACAGCTTGATTTATACAGGTCAAACTGAGTTTGCTCCGTTTGAGTGACAAGACACATTAATTGCATTAATTGACTAATCAGACTGAACATAATGCCATTTCTCATTGACTTTCATCGTTCCTGCTTTGATTTCAGTTGGACTTTCAGATGTGCAGCTATATCTACTATCACTATATAATAGGGGTGTAACGGTACACAAAAACCACTGTTCGGTACATACCTTGGTTTTGAAGTCACGGTTCGGTACGGGTTTTCGGTAGTGGGGGAAAGCTTGGCTTTCCATGTTCCACTCAGGGGTGATGTAGTGTGCAGTAACTAATTGTACTTGTAGGGCTGTGAACTAATAGTCTATATTGAAATTAATAATCGATTTGTTAAATAAAAAAATTAAAAAGAATTATATTAGATTGTGAAAAAAACAGCCCCCTGTGGGTCGGTCGTCAGTGGTAAACATACCGTTGTATTCGTTCGGTACACAGCCGTACTGAACCTTAGGTCCAGTACTGAAACGGTTCGGTACGGATACATGTACCTTTACACCCCTACTATATAATCCCCCATTTAATTGTGTTGTCCCTCACCTTTTGTATCTGACAGTACAGTATAAGTGAGAGGTTTTTACAGCAGGGGGCAGTCAAACATTTCCGATTATTTACAAAAGAATAGATTTTCAAAAAATGCTCCACGACAGCTGAGACGGACGACTCAATTAGCAAGACATCTTTTTATTCAATAAATAATTTACATTATAAACAGTTGGTGTGTGGCACCACTTTTGCTCTACATTACAAACACAATTTTGATCTCTGGTATGTCCTGTTTAGCTATATATATTTGCATTTCCTTTTTTTTTGCTTTTCTTTTTTTTGTATTTTCTACCATTACATGTCTGACAACCGCTATTCACAATCAAGTTCAAACCAAGTTAAAAGAGCTAGATGAAAAGAAAACATAAAGTGCTTTTCACTCAAACATGAACACCCCAGAACACTGTCCTACATTCCCTTTCTGCAGGATCTGGACTGCATCCAAGACATTCGGTTTGGTCTGCAACCAAGTAAGCAGAGTGTTGAAAGCCTAACCATGTTATCACTGCAGTACAGTAGATAGAACTGCACAAAGATTAGGTCTGTCTCTCTCTCTTGGTGTGTGTCTCTGTGTATGCGTGCGTGCATGTGCGTGTTCATTGTAATTACAAATAGTTTTGTGGTGTTCATGTTTTTGCATTTTTTTTTTAAATAAAAAAAAAAGTTCACATTCACCAAACCATTCCTCATATACAAAAAAAAACGTAGTGATAGATTCAACAACAGGTACAATTTCAGCTCAACGACAACTCACAAACATATATACAATCTCACATTACACAGAACCGTATACTATAAAATTCACAATACAAATTACACCTATCGACACAAGATTCAACATTACAATCATTTTTGTTTTGTATAATTGACGTATTTTTTCCCCTCGTTTTTGTCAAACTGCACCGATACATACTCCCATAGCAGTAATGTCTGCCAAATACTTCAGTGTAAGTATATATAATATTACCATAAAACTTTCTCCGAGAAGTAATAGCCTCTAATAGGATGATAACTACTACAGTACATTGCCAGATAGGTGATAGCCAAAGTTCAAACGGAAATATCCCTTAGTGCGGAATGTTCTCTTTTTTTTATGAGCATAGGAAAAGCAACGGTGGAACTGCAACACGGAAAACAAATGGCGACCTTACAGTGTATGTCAATGTGGTCCAGTAAAACAAGATAGCATTTTGGCCTTTTCCGCTACCGCAAATCCACCAGACGAGATAAACCTATATACATACACACAACAAAGAAATCCCTTAATGTGAATCACTTAAGATACCCCCCCAAAAAAGTGACAAAATATTCAGCTGTTAAGAGATCGTTGGCACCAGGGCTTGTTCTTTTGGGGGGGGGGGGGGGGGGGGGGACTCAAGCCATGAATTCACATGTGTACAGACAAGATGCTAATCATAGTGTGTTCTCCAACACCCAGAGCCATGTCAGCAGACCCGTTTTCTCTGTAAACTGACCGGTCTGACTCGAGGCAGCATCTCTCTCTCTCTCTCGTAGTGAAAGCCTTAGTGAATCGACATAAATGGCTAGAATCTCCTGCCGTCGGCCAGACACGGTTACCGGTATAAGAAATAAACATTCACAAAATGCATGAAAGAGATCGCCCCTTCTTACGCCGTGGACTTGGAAGGATGGTTAGTTGGTTGGTAGACTTGACATAAGTTAGCGTTTGTGTAAACGTGGTTCTGCGTGCTGCATGCCCTTTTTTCATATCTGTTGATTGCTTTCCTACTGCAGTAAGCGTTTACCTTAGTAGCTGGTGCCTTTACAAAAAAGATTCAAAGTACCAAACACTGTCCCCGTGATGAAAATGTTCAGTTTGGTTTTGTGATAATATGTACGACGTACAGATGGGGAGGGACGAGTCTCTGCCAGTTTACTTAGGAATTGCTACTTGGCATGTTTTGAAACTGACCCTGGACCACCATGTATTTTCTGTATTAGAATCTTGGGTGCAATATAATGACATGGAAAATATCTCTCCCGCGAGAGGTTTGTTTTCCACTTCTGAGGGGAGTGCTCTCGCACGCACGCACACACACACACACTACATTCTAGCCACACACTAAGTACATTCTAGCACACACAATTAACCACAGAGGCACAAGTGTACACACGTATTTGACCAAACGCACACACACACAACCCAACAATATGACCTATTAATCTCCACAGCAGACAACTGGAGACACTGCTATGACATCCTTTTGGCAGAGTTATTCCTCCAAAAGAAAGAAAAAAACTCTGGCTTCTCCAGCGTTGGAAAGTAATCAAACACAGAGCTGATTCTGGCCATAGGTTAACAAAAGCCCCCTGTCAGGTTCTCCAGTCTAAAGAGAGCTCCACTGACTTGGCACCAAGGATGGGATCAGGGCGGGGGGGGGGGGGGGGGTCAGCAAACTCTTCTTTCCGCAGGAGATCATCTTGTCCTGCTTCCCGTAGGCATGCGGCTCCAGTGGGAATGCAGGGTTTAGTCCCAGCTGGATATCCAGAGGTCTGTGGGGGAGGGGGTAGCAGGGTTCTCCAGAGGTCTACGAGAGAAGGAGGGGGTAGCCGGGTTCTCTCTCTCATCACCGCCGCCTTCAAAAGGACCCGGGTCCTCCAAATACCAGCTAAACACATGCAATGATAGGGGGTTTAAAAGATAGGCTCACCCCCCCCCCCCCCGGCTACGACCTAGAGAGTCGAGATGCGACAATAAGGAAACGTATGGCTGAGGATGAGTTTGATTGCACACAAAATTACTCTGTCCTATCAGAGGTATGAATGGCCCCGCTGGCTCCCCTCCAGTAACATAAAAGCCAAACCAGGGCAGTGCAGTGGCGCTGATTTATGCCCTTTTAACAGCCACTGGCAGGTAGCAGAGCACCGGGAGGGGACTATAGATGAATGGAGCAGCACTCGGCCCACAGCAACAGAGCCAGGCAGTTGAGGAGCACGAGCGAGAGTAAACCCGTCCCCACCGGGGCCGCGCCGCCCGTGAATGTGTCCTTCTCGAAGATGTGGTACCTGTCACTGTTCGAGTGGAGCATCTTCACGTCCTCAAAGGCGTAGTAGGCGGCCATGGTGAAGTTTATGTCCCCGGAGGAGAGCAGGTCGAACACGCAGGACTGGAAGTAGAGGTCCTCTACCGGGAGGCGCTCTTTGCACTTGGCCTTGGCGGACTGGTAGGTGAAGCCGTGCGCCGGTGGGGCCGAGGAGCCGCCGCTCTTGGCCTTGCCCGCGCCGCGGCCCTCGAGGGCCCGAAAGTCGATGCGCTGGTTGGCGGGACAGCCGTTGAGGCAGAGGTACAGGTCCTGGTCGTCACCGTCTTCCACAGAGTTCACCACCTCCTCCGGCATCCGGACGGCAAAGGTCAGGTAGCGGCCCACCTGCCGGACCACGATGGTGGTGCCGATGTAGCGCGCCTGGATCTCCACGTGCTGCCCGGCGACCCGCTCCACCACGCGCAGCGTGTTCGCCCCGTTACGCTCCCCGCCGTTCTTGGAGCCGTCTGCGAACGCCGCAGGAAGCTCGTCCGTCTCCGCGTGGTACATCTTCTGGTCCACGCACTCCTGGAAGTTCTTGAAGATGATCGTCAGCTGGATGGAGGGCGAGAAAGAGGGAGATTGTTAGCGGTTGGCGAATCCGATGGTGTTACGATGTTTAGATATGTCCTTTGTATTCTGATAATCCGATTCTAAGTTAGTATATTGTTTACACTGCTTATTTTCATCTTTGCTATAGTTTTATTGCCTATATTTATGTCTTTCTGCCCATACCTGTACCTCCCCTCCCCCATGCTGCTATGACGCCCGCATTTCCCCAAGAGGATCAATAAAGGAATCTTATCTTATTTCTTATCTTAAATAAATAGCTGAGACGAAGAAGAACCAGATAACTCCATTTTAGGAACAACGTTTTCGAACGTTATTATACGAAGGTGGTAAGTTATAGGGATGGGACTTTCTAGCAAAAGTGCTATTCGAGGGGCGGTCAGGTGGCGTAGCGGAGATTGCGCTCGTCACCAACGCAGGAGAGGCTGGGTTCGAGCCCAGCTCTCTGCGTTGCTACCAGCTTGGCTGGTCGTTTATACTAATACAATTGGCAGTATTAGGGGGTGGTAAGCTGGTGGGTGGGAATCTGGCGTTGTGGACAGCGACGCCTACAGGTCAGGTCTCGGCGCTTGCTCAGCGGGGGCAGGACTTGGTGGAGATAGCGTGCCCTCCCACGCGTTACACCAATGAGAGTCCTCGCTGCCAAGTGAAAAGACGTCACTGGCAGTCGCCGCACGTATCGGAGGAAGCGTGCGATCGGCTTCGGGACGCCCTTGTATCGACTCGTAGGAGAACATGCGTACAACGACCAGGTAGGGGAGGGGGGGAATTGGCACAACGACTAAATTGGGACGGGGAGAAAAAAAGAGAAAATTTGGAGAAAGAGGTTAAAAAAAATTAAAAAAGTGCTAAAAAATTATATAAATGTTATTTTATTTTTTATATCAGCTGACTGGCAATAAATCTAAATAACACCATTCACCATCGTAGCCTATAATAACAGCATTGCATTGACCTATCAACCGGCTTTAATAAACAAACAGAAACAGTAGCATGTGCATTAGGCTGCCTCTACATATAAAAAGGAATTAAATAAGAATGTTTGCTTCAATAAAAGAAAAAAGCATTTTATAAAGAAAAATTATTATAATTTTTTTTAAATTTTGTTTACATCAGTACTCTGTACATCCAGTGGTGGAAGAAGTACACAGTTCCTTTACTTAAGTAAAAGTAGAAATACCAAGATAAATGAGTACTCTGGTAAAAGTAAAAGTCCTCCATTCAAATTCTACTTAAGTACATTCAATATAAAATACTTATCTACTTTTACTTAAGTATTCAAACCTTGATCCATTGACCTCTAAAAGTTATGTTAAAGTTGTATGTGGTCCAGTTATGCTGCTCTGATTACATCATCTTGTAGTTGACAGGCTTCAAATGTGTATAGTATATAATCTTCATACATTTCTGCCATGTTTTCTATGCAAAATCTTTTTCTTCAAAGTAACTAGTAACTGATGGGTTCAGATAAATGTAGTGGAGTAAAAAGTACAATATTTCCTTTGAAATGTAGTGGAGTAAAAGTATGAAGTTCCCTAAAATGAAAATACTCACGTAAAAAGTACTTAGTTACTTTTCACCACTGCATACATCTGATTAGCATGACACCCAGTAGTAATTTATATATTTTATACCCAGTTTAATCGCCTGTGTACATTGTATATTACTATCGCACTTTACTGTTACATTTGCACTCTGGTGGGATGCCAAACTTCTTTTCGTTGTACTGTATAATGACAATAAATGTGAATCTAATCTAATCTAATCAGAGGGATATATTATTATTCAACATGACACACAAGATAAAGGTACGAACACAAGAAACAAAACAAAGCTAATCTCATCCAGTACATCAAGTCTATAGATGCCGCCCGGCTCTGCGGCTCTGTGAGTAAGGAGTCTTTGTGCTTTTTTTTTTGCATTTAGAAGTTTTGTAATATAGACCCATCTCCCCCGCCACCCCGCTCTCTCAAGTGTCACATTTCAACTACGGCTCAACGTGCGGGGAGGCCAAAGTAAACGCCCTCAGAAAAACACGAGTCTCGGCCATGTTAAATCAAGCCTCAGTCTGCAGACACAAAGACCGTCCATTCATGGCGCTGGAAACCTGCCTGTGAACCCCAGAAGCACCGTGCTCCGGGGAGTGGCGCTGGGCCGGGGGAGGCGGGGAGGGCATGCTCCGTGGCTAATTAAGTAAGACTGGTCAGTATTCTGCGAGCTCAGTTTCATCGGGACGCCGGCGGGGCCTGCGGTCCACCGGCCGTGATCCCAGGACGGCCGAGGCACTCTGAAGTCTGGGCAGCCGGGGACAGAGGGGGGGGGGGGGGGACCGACCAGAGATCCGAAATACCCTGTTATTAGCTGGTCAAGAACACAAGGCAGACTCTTTCTCCGTTCCCCCCAGAGACCGTGTGAACAATTCTCTGAGTGAAATTAACTTTCATCCACCTGTATCCGTTTGCTTTTCCCCCCGCTTTGATTTGTCTTTAAGGCTTTTCAGGGGGGGAAAACAAACAAACAAAGGAAATTATTTAATTCTCTGATCCTCCCAATGATAGGTGGTACAACCCCCCGGGCGGGTTTGGTTTGCGGTGGTGTAGGAGCGGCATACCGACAGAGC
Source organism: Notolepis coatsorum (assembly GCF_963971535.1). Lineage (NCBI taxonomy): Eukaryota > Metazoa > Chordata > Actinopteri > Aulopiformes > Paralepididae > Notolepis > Notolepis coatsorum. The sequence goes on from NC_140182.1 coordinate 66,560,383, forward strand.
TCTGGTAGTGCCTATCTGGGACCAGGCGAGAGCATTGTTTGCACAGGTGGCATCGGCTGCTGCCTCGCTTTCCCTTTTGTCGAGACTCAAAAGACCCAGACTCTTTCTAAAAGCCGTCTCATTTGTTTCCAAGAACAGCAATGTAAGAATCATTACTTTAAGTGCGCAGAGAAAAAAAAACGAAAAAGAAAACCTTGACTGGTAAATAGAGGATCATTGAGAGGCCTTGATTATAGAAAACCAAAATTTTACCAAATTGTTATTGAATTTGTTGACTACAAACACTCTTTACCGGCTCTTTCCGTTCACCTTAAGTCCTACTGAAAGCCATTTGGGGGGGGGGGGCAGTCTTCCAGGCTATACCAATGTACCATAAAACAAAACAATAATTTATGAGGTATGTGGGACAACTAATGTGGAGAAAATATCTGCAGTTTCCTGCGTGTCACTCGAGCACTTAGTTGAAACAACACTGTCAGCCTTGCGGTGGTACAGGGAAGGGGGGGGGCTGGACTTCAGCACACAGAGGAGGCCTTGCTCGCGTCAAGGCTCGCTCCTCCTGCGAGTGAAAAGGAGCACGACGAGGAGGAGGGCCCCACGCGTTATATTTGATGTACGATTGTTGTTACAACACTGACGTATCATTTATAACGCCGCTTATCAAGATCCCTGCAATTGTCCTGTGTGAACGGCCACTTCGTCTGTTATGGAACCGATCCAAACATTATCCAGAGTGCGCACTTAAGCGAGTCCCCTGGCTGCCCCCGCTGACCACATGAGAGAGGTAAAGAAACCCCTGCATACCTAATATGAGGATATTTCTCCATGAAGCACTCCAATACATTCGCTTTTTAAACAGCTCCATGGACCCGTGCCTGAAGTCGGCTACCGTGATGAATGAAGCCGCGAGCGGGCCGTTTGCTTTACTTATTCGAATTAGAATCATAGCCACAATAGATCCAACGGCGCGGCGTACGAACACGAGGAACGACCGCGAAGATTCCTACCTTGGTGGTGGCGGTCGCCAGAGAGCCGGGCACCACGGGCGTGTTGGTCACCTGCACGGACAGGTACTTGTTGTGGATGAGCGGCCAGGCGCCCTCCACCTTGCACGTCTGGAAGTCGTCACCGAACGTCCGCAGATGGGGGTCCCCGAAGAAGCCGCAGTGGGTGTAGTTGGGCGGGGCGGCGTGGCGGGGAAAGCTCCGCTCATAGTGGCAGACCTCGGGGCCATCCGAGCGTTCCTGGCTGTCCGGCTGCAGCTGCGGAGGAGGCGGCGGCGGGGGAGGCGTGCGGGCACGCGGCTGCGACGTGGGCCCCTCCTTGGAGCAGTTGTGCTGGCTCATGAGGTCCTCGATGCCATGCTGGGCCGAGTGGTAGGTCAGGTCGCCCCGGCAGGTGCGCGCGGTGCGCCGGACGCAGCCGTTGTAGGCCCGCAGCGCTGTGCAGAACTCCTCCTCCGGGCCGGAGCTTGAGGTGGAGGCCCAGAATTCAGAGTTGCACTTGAGGATCTTGCACTGCAGACTCACTGTGGATGGGGGGAGAAAGCGTTACACTAACTGCTAATTGATAAAATGGTGCATTTATATAGCGGCTTTTATCCAAAGCGCTTTACAATTTGTTCCTCACATTTTACCCATTCACTCACACATTCACACACAGACGGCGGAGGCAACCATGCAAGGTGCCAACCTGCTCATCGGGAGAAGTTAATGGTTAAGTGTCTTGCTCAAGGACACTTGGACACGCTGCCCGGGAGGAGGACGAATCGAACCGGGAACCTCCGGATTACCAGACGACTGATCTACCTCCTGTCACCCCCATTGATTAATTAGTAAATTATTCTGTGTAAATGATCCCTCCGTTTTTGGTTTGCGGTGTTAACCCTAGCGTGTGCAGGCCGTAGCATCGAATCCGTTGTTAATTTTTTTCCCCCCTTTTATTCCTCCTTCAGAAACAGGGCTGAAATAGAGATTTTCATTAACTGGGGAGGGCTGTGGTGTGGGGCTGCGGGGATAGAGGCCCTTGCTACTAATTTGAAAGGAACAGGATATCAGACGGGACTGGTTCCAGGACCAGAGGGCACAGGGAAGTCTCCACTGGTCAGACTGGATCCAAGATATCTCTCTCTCTCTGTCCATTGAAGAGGGAACTAAGATTCCCTCCCCTCCAAGTCTTATATTGCATGAACTGCAACTGGAAGTTCCCTTGGAAGTGATGGCTTGGGGGTTTTAGGAGATATTGAATGTTATTCAGGCCTCAACTTAGCATTATTACTCAGTCAGACTCAGTAGTAGTACTAATCTATATATTTAATACCCAGTTTAATCACCTGTACATTGTATGTCACTATCGCACTTCACTGTTACATTTGCACTCTGGTTGGATGCCAAACTTATTTTCGTGAATCTAATCTAATCTAATCTTGATTTAAATCTAAACTACAGGCTACCTATTTTAACAATGTACGGTTTGCTCAAACGTCAATGTCATCCCCAGCGTTTACGCCGTAGTGATCAAATCATGTGTGAATGTCAACGCACCTCCCATGCACCACTGCGCATTCCCAAGACTCACAAAGCACTCATTCTGAAGGCATGCAAGCAGCCTCGCCAAACATGTCAGGGTGTATTACCCACACGTCCAAGTCACACTCTCAGTTGGACAATTTCCTCTTAATGGTTTCACCATGACGACAACTCTTTACGACCTCCACCACCACTCCCACCACCTCCCAGGCAAAAACACATTTGCCCTCCATCTGATAAACTGGCAATTAATTAAGCTTGCAGGGTAATCTTGAATAAACGGCAGCGACTATCGTCACGTTATCACGTTTGTTGTTTGACGGTGAGTGACTTGAGGGAAGGCGATAAGGGGGTCGGCGAAGGCATAAATTGAGTTGAATGAGTTTCACGAGTTGAATGTTCCTACGGTCTTGGTCATTTCAGGGATAAGGAGGGCCAGACTTGCATGTCAACAGTCTTATCTGCTGGCAGAGCAAAACAACCTTCACACTGTAAAGTATACACTGATTTTATACTTTCCAGTATGAGGGTTTCAGGTGACTCATGTCACTAGTAATTAGAAAGTAAGGATCATTGTCCTTAAAATATACAGCTTAATGGAGACATAGTATGTATCTTTTCAACCATTTTAAACAACTTCATTGAATCTGTTTGTTCCCAGAACCTCTTCCCTTGAGTTGTTGGTGGGTGTAGCATTAATCAATAGGGTTGTATTGATCATGTCCTTCCTTGCCTGGCTACCCCACATCCAAGATCTTGAAAAGAAAACATTTACAAACTGGACAGTACACTAGGTAGGCTCTAACAAATCATAGCTAATTGATTAATTAAAGACAATTTGATTGCTTGTGACATCACAAAGGGCAATGCATCTGAACAGCTTGAGGACGTCAGACCCTGGCCAGATTTCAAGGAGTATCTGTCCATTTCCCCCAGTGCCTAAATAACATTTCAGACGAGCCAATCCATAAAGACTAGGCAAAAACCAATGCATATCATATGTCCTCTAACAGATTAATATGTTTATGTAAAAAGTAAACAAAACGCATTTTCCCTTCATGTATAGGGAAAAAACAACCTGACGGGTAAAAAGTCATTAAAATGACCGTATCCCCCTCACCCCCCAAAGAAAACTAGCTTTAGTGGCATGCCAAGGTCTGTGTGATTTCTCATTATTATCACTTACCGCTAATTCCACGACAATAACCTACTACAAGCAGCATGACTAACGCTTATAACACATTTTAAGGTTTGACCTGTGAAACGGGGCCTTCAGGTCTGCACAGTAGTCTACTTCACTGGACCAGCAAGTTCTAGCGTGTTTTCTTCACTTTTATCAATTGCTCCCAATATTGTTCCTATGAGAGTCTAAAAAACATAGCCTCAAATGTCCAAATATACAGGGCTGGTGGTATCTAGCGACATAGGCTCTAAAACACATTCGGATAAGTTATTGACATGAACACTGGGGCTGATCAACAGATACATCAACGTTAACCGTTTCCTCAGGTTTTTAGATGTTCTTCACCCACTGGAAGGTTGTGTCGTGCGTTATTGTTTTCCTATGCTATAGATCAAGTTTCAAGTTTTGTTTTATTTGTCACATATAATGTACATTTCAGTGAAATGCAGCATTGGTTAGTTGGTTCTGTATGACTCTCCTAAAGATTGTGCTTCATACAGCCAATAAAAGTAAAAAGAATAAAGACCAAACACTATACAATATACAAAACTAAAGTACAACCTAAAGTACCAAATGCAAACCATAGAGGGGTGTAGGGAGGGCTGTACTTTAGTTTGTATATTGTAGTGTTTGGCCTGTATTCTTCGTTGTATGTTGTTACTGTATGAAGCACAATCTCAGGGGGCTCATACAGAACCAAGCATTTCACTGGAATTTACATGTACCTTAATCTTAAATGACAAATAAAAACAAAACTTGAAACTTGGATGTAGTGAAAATCGTTAGTAGCAATACATAGATAAAATATGGTGTCGTGTTAAAAACGTGTTGACTTAACGTTTAGATGCGCGTTTGGCTACAGCAGCATAGGAAAACAAGACAATTACATGCCGTCTTACCAGCGGGGAAGAGGAGCAGAAACAAAGCGGTGATTCTGCAGACTTCACTCGCCGAGGGTCTCGCTCTTTCCCCCATAACCATCCATCCAGCATGGGGTCGCGCTTCACTCCTCACCCTGGTGGTTAAAACCAAATCAAGGAGACCATGGAGAAAGAAATAGTTCAGTTAGGAAGACTATCAAGTCCAGTGAGAGAGAGAGAGAGAAAAGCGCAGTTATTCGGTCGTGTCCTCTCGTAACCACTCGGTTTGGAACAGTTGCGAGGCTGCTTCTCTCTCACTCCCGTGCAAAACTCCGAATTCCAATCGTCAGCGATGCGAGCAGCAAAAGCAAAAGGCAATCGATCTTCCATGTAGGGAGGGAGTGTCGAGAAGGTGCAGCACAGGCCTCCACTCTGCCGACCGAGCCAATCACAGATACTTGTTCTAACCATTAAACCCCTTCTCAGTTTCAAATTACATCTCAATGTGCAGACTTGTTCAACAGAGTCACGTTGACCCACAGAGGCGCTCCTTGCCCGTCACCGTAGGCCTACAAACATTTGCATTTACATTTACATTAAGTCATGATTTAGCTGAACGCTTTTATCCAAAGCCACTTGCAAGTTCTGTACGGCAAGTCAGCAGGAAGGGTACGACTCTTTCAGCTGAGTAACAACAATGTTCATCAAACAGTGTTGAATGAAACGTGGATGCTACTACAGTGTTTAGTGCATAGTAGTGTAGAGACATTAGTAGTATAGGAGGTAGTAATATAGACAAGGAAGATTAATTAGTGGAATAGTGCATGATAGAAGACAGTAAGGAGGTTCGTTTTTTCCCCCCGTTTTTTTTTCACATATTGATTGAAGAAGTGTGTCTTTAGCCTACATGAGATAGTGTTGATATGTTGCACAATGTAACTTTAAACTGGTTGGCAATAATATTCCCATATTATGCTTAAAGTGAGACCTTGTCCTTTCGGTAACATGTCCTTGGTACATTGTAACGCAGGGCAGCATCAAAGTGACCAACAATAATAAAATAAAATAAATCCCTGCCTATGGGCCTCTCTGTTTAAAGATGTAAGATCATTAGTATCTAACAAAGAGACACGTTAGAGAGATTCTACTTGTGTAGGCTAGTATTGAAACATTTGCTGATGTTGTCCTATACCAAAACGCAGTAGTTTGCATGCATTATCTGTAACCTATTGGCTGTGTTTTCCATATAGCATATTGCATTGAAGGTCGTCAATTGCTTGTCTGTGAATAAGGGATACATGTATGATGTAGTTTTGTTGTAGGCTAGTCTATGTTTCAACATGTTTTTCCAACAAGGGTGGTCCTGTAGTTTCTTGCAGACACACATCTGAAGTGAGTGCGGTTGACAAGGTAGACCCTACGGTAGGCTGATCTGATACTTTATGGCAAATATGTACTTGAACATAGACTCAGAGACAAACTAAGATAGAATAATTTCCCAACACAAGTCAAATCGAATGATAAATAAATTATTTGCAATCATCAACGATTGTAAATTGTGAATTACCACATGCTATGTTGTGTTGTCGTATCACGGTATCATGGATATGACATGTGTGTGCCAATCATGGAGTATTGCTTAGGAGAAAGCTCAGGATCAATGCCTGGTATCTTTATCACCCATCTCTTCCGCAAGATGATGTTCTCTTACAGCCTGGCATTTTACTATAAAGTACTATAAAGGCTCTAGCACGTCGGATAACGTATTGACATGAAAACTGGAGCTGATAAGATAAGATAAGATAAGATATTCCTTTATTGATCCCCTTGGGGAAATTCATGATGCCTGAATTTCCCCAAGGGGATCAACAAAGGAATATCTTATCTTATCTTATAAAAACATAAAGTAAAGTAATGGTGAAATTAGCTTTCTTTTGGAGGTAAAGATGTTTGAGACACCTGGGGTATAGCACACAACTGACATTTGCACAAACCTCTGACTAATTTACTGTAAGAATTGGACGTGTTGGATGACTGGACATTTAGCACCTGTTGCATGTATGACTGTTCAGGAAAAAAAACTCAATTAACTTGTGCTATGGTTTACTTTCAAAAGACTGACAACAAGATGAATCATTGTTCTAAATAAGACATTTACTATAGGCTTAGTCATTCTTATCCAGACCACAGATTTGGAAATAGACCTATAGATACTGTATGCAGCCTGCTGCCGCTGTCAGGGGGAAAGCCTCGTTCTCCAATGAGGCCATGCACGGAATGTTTACGTATAGTGCTCTTTCTTCCAGCATGGCTGCCTGTAACAGTTGTAACCACTTTCAAAAGAAAACGCCTAATTTCTATGCAGTGGTACAGTAGGTAAAACACTGCAAAAAAGCATGATATTACTGTTCTACTGTACCATGTACAAAACAATGGTTGCCATGTTACAGGCGGCCATGCTGGAAGAATGAGAACTACACAAACATTCCGTGCAACATATCTTTTTGAATCGAAAGATTACAGTGTTATCTATGTTGTGACCAAATTGCATTACCCAAAGGACATTGAAAGAACTTAAAAAATACATGGGTGTCAATTTTAAAATGGGATTGTTGTTGTTTTTTTTTTTTATTCCTGAAAAGTTTACCCTAAAGTGTACAAGTGTAGTACAAGATACAAGGTTTTCACCCGACAGCAGTGCTATGCTATTCTCACTTGTAATAATACTGTAATCAGAATTCTGCTTCGGCCATTAGCTATAGTGACATTTTTATTAGAACCAGCTGGATCAGACCTATAGCCTATATACTGACCAACAGCCCTCTCTGATGATGATGGATTGGTTGTTGATTAATTGGTTGATTGATTGATTGTTTGATTCTTTTTCTGGTGTCATATGCAAATTAAGTCACCATCAATATAAATATATATATGATCTAATCATTGCTTGAAAACATTACACTGCTAAAAAAAAAAAAGAGAAGGTAATTACATTAAAATAAATAAAGCATGTGCTTCACAGTCTATAACAGTCGAAAGCGATTAACTACAGTACCAACAAAACGTCACAATGATGACATAAATACATTACCCATCAATATTATGTTTAATGCAGCTGTGTCGCTGATTTCGTCTCAAGGCCAAAGTTATTTATGGTGGGCCAATGTAGACTATTTAAGCTAATAAACAGTAGCCTAATTTATCATTCTAAATATAAAATGTTGACTTGTGCCAAGTGGACTATTCAGAACCTTTATGCAGCGTTACAAGTGGAATATTATTTGCAAATTGCACCCGGCTTGACAGCATGCAGATATAATCTTTTCCAACAGATGGCGCCTGTTCTGAGCTCTGATATGATACCTCCAATCATGACACAAACGCACATGGCATTAGTGGACCTTCAGGACAAGTAAACCTGTCATTAAATGTGGGGGATGTGGACAAATCTGTTAACCTAATTGTCTCTTTTATGTACAATTATATAAACGGTGCAAATCAGCAGTCTACACGACCGAGGCTTGTTTGCTCTGTCACTGGACTGGCAATGCCCTCTTTTAATAAAACAAGAGTGTCCGCTTCATTATATACCCTGAACAAATAAGCATGTTTGCAAAGAGCGTTTCTGGTATGTGTCTACTGGTCATAATAAATACACGGTGACAGCTGCATGATAGATCGATAAATAAATAAATATGCGAATGACATTGCATCAAATACATTTGTATATTAAATAGGCTACCCCTCTTCGAAATATATACGGCTATTTTCTAATAACACAATGTGCAGAATTGACAAGACACATATACCATCTATAACCTATTTCAGACACTAGTGAAGTAGAATCAATCGATTATCTTCACAAGTTCAGTTCTGTATAGGCTCTCTTATATCTGACACGATCGGATCAAATCGGAGACATTTTCCAGAAAACATTATGTTCGGGAACGAGCTGATCATGAGGCTTCAGATAATCACCAATCACCATGACATGTTTTATTGGTGAAGATGATGACACCTGGGGCGCAGACAGTTCCAAAAAAGCCCGGTATGCTTCGTGGAAATTGATATTCATAAAACAAATGTCTATTATCGGTCTATCTAAATCAAACAATAAGAGATTAACAAACAAACCTTTGCGACTGCATGGGCTCTTCACGACTTCAGTTCTGCCGAACAAGACGAACCAGAGGAGACGGACTCCTAAATCTCCCACAAAGACGCGTTCCGTGTCACAGTAAAACCAATTAAAACGCGCTCACTATTGTGTTTTTGTGGTGGGAAATGCGTCCATCCATACATGATGTCCACCGGAGACATGTCCCTGTAGCCTACAGTGAGTGAAAGTAATTTTTCAGTTCCTAATTTAGGCTACACCTCTCCCTACCCGGTGGAGTCAGTTCCTTTGAGCCATTCCCCTGTTTAATTCAGTTGGCTGTGCACTAAGTCCAAACGAAAAAACAGTCAGATTAACTCCGATAAATGTCCTCATCCGTGCGTTTCTCCTGCACCCCAAATGTTGGTTTATGGTCGACGTCGGGGGAGAGAGAGAGCGAGAGAGAGAGAGAGCCCCAGGGCAAGCTGCTGCATATGCCGCTGAGACTGCTGGCTCGATTCCTCGTCTCGATGTTGTGAAATGGCTAGTAGTTACAAAGTGTGAGAGAGACAATGATCGACTCGGCAGGACGCCGTTAGGACCCCTCTTCAGCTGCACGAGACAACAGAAGAATGCGAGGGAGGAGAATGTCTTCCCAAATTAGGTTCGCAGCTGTTGCAACGAGTTAAAATGAAATGCACATACTTTCCCGCTCCTGATCATATAGTATTGTAATGTTGCTAATTTTGCATTTCGATTTTGCATATTGTTATAGGTCTGCTATGCACTTGAAATAACAATTATTAGTCAAGTCAGTTAATCGTGGATTTTAAAAAGACAACACTTTACATAAAATTACACCATAAAATTTTGGCAGATCAGATGGACAAACGTGCATGTATTTTGGGGAAGGGAGGAAGAGCCCTGAACTCTGGCTGCACCTGTGTTGTAGGATCAAACTGCAGGGAAATACCACCCCCTCAGCTTAAGCTACATGGACAGCCTCCACCCCTCTGAAGTGAATTGGCTCTCACTGCTGCAGCTTCTCTCTGCTCATCCTCCCCTGATGGAAAACCCATCATGGCAGAATGCAGTCAGAGGGACATATCTCACCATGTCAGGAGAATGGCCGTGTTTTTTGAAGCGCCGCAAACCTCCTTCCGCCAGGCCACGTCCGGTTGACACGGTGACCGTGCGTGATCCGCGAGGCGTGTGGAGGAGATAGCAGGGCTTCAAAAGGTAGTAGTCCACATATGTGACAACGCACCGATAGGGGGTCCGGGGGGGGGGGGGGGGGGCTTAGCTAGGTTTCACCCATTTCAATGGACACAGGGCCCCACTCGCTAGCAGGGGCCCCCGGATTGACAAAGCAAACACGCCCTGGATAATGTGCCGATGTGGAGGATAACGGATGCGTGGTGGAAACGCTTGAGAAGGCACATTGCCAACACAGAAAGATGTTTACTGACAAAGCCTTTCACTTTGTAGAAGACACCTTGCTCCTGACATTTTAAATATAAGATAAGGGCCCCATATTTTATCTTGAAATGGGCCCCCTGGCCCTTAAAACACTTTCAGTGCCACGGACGACATATCTAGTTTTATTAGGCCCCCCACTGAGTGCCCACGACGACAAATATATATTTTCTGTTTTATTAGCGATCTGAAATCATATTTCATCAACCGAGTCTCCCGTTGGTACAGCAGCAAGACCACCCGCATTTCATTGTATACTTGTATGCCGTGACAAATAAAACTCTTGACTCTTGACTTGACAGCTCCTACAGGAGCTCAGAATGGAAAAAAGCGCCCCTTATCGTCTATCCCTGTGTAACTGCAGGTCAGTCGCTTAGACTGACCTGGGATCTGTAGATATGTAGGGGCGGAGCCAGCTGGTTCCTTGTGCTGGGACCAGTCTGATCAGCATGGAAGTCATCGCGGGACGGGAATCAGCCTGGAATATATATTTACAGCAGCCAATACTCAATCAATAAGCGTGATCGATATTTGGAATGGCGATCAGGAATTGGAATGATCTTTTTGGAGAACATCTGATCTGAGGTAAGGAATCTATTTTACCAGTCTTGGGATAATCAGAGTTGTATTCGCTGAGATCTCAGTGTTTGCCCTATGTGTGATGTGTCTGTTTGTGCGCGATCGCTGATGAGGAAATAAGAGAATAGATTTTTCAGATTGCGTCTCTAGCGTGCATACGTACACATATACTATCGATAATCTAGCGTTTACTTGAAAATGATTCATAAATAGGCCGAAAAATGACAACGTTTTTGTGTATTCTAGAATATTCCAGTAAATGTCTTTTATCACGGAATCTTTATATTTTCCTTGAAAACGAGGGCTTTTCAAAATGCTATAAAATGAAAATGAACCGATAAAAAAACAATCCGCTTCGACAATGTTGACTGGAAAACGAGTCATTGATAAGCGACGGGGCAGATTAGACACATAGCCATAATTTAAAACATAGATTAGGCGTTTTTAACGCTAACATTGAAGTGGATGGTGGGCATTCAACCGGTAAATCAAGGTTAAGCAAGGGCTCTGAAAGTGTTAACGCACCCATAGTAGACCAAGCCTCTCCTCCTGTATCGGAGCAGCAATCCTCGTGGTTTTACACACAAAGCATCAAACCTGCAACTTTCCTGGACAGTGTTTGTTATCTTGTCGAGCAGAAGCCTCGACACCGGCACAGTGGGCACACCCTGTTTGTGATCACGGTTCGTATCGGCCCGTCGCTGATGGCCATGAAGAGGTGGCGTTTTTACACTGATGCAATAGACACACATGAAAGGCTGCCACCCTAGTGTGAGAAAGAAAATGTCTTTCAAGACGCCGGATGCAGGGCCCCACGTCTCAAACACAGCTGGTGCTGGTGCTGCCTCGCAGCAGACGTGTGGTCAGTTAACCAGTTAGCAGGAGTTAGTGCAGCACGCTGCAGGAGCCACTCCTTCGACATACCTCAGAATCACAAACTCGCTCTCATTTTAAGCGGCTGACGTGAGACGTCACACACCCGTCATATTTTGTATTGCAGAACAAATCACTGATAATCAGCCATGTAATTATTATTACCCTAAGTGAAAGAAACGATCAATAAAACACACCCTCGGGCTGCTGTGATTTCCTTTCAAATTACCCTCACCGCTGAATTCTGACAGCAGGAATCTCATTAAGTATGATTTAGTCCATTATACCAAGTCTGTCAAGTCCAGGCTGATATAAATGTCAACAAGTGAGAGAGAAACTCGAGGTGGAAATTGGATTTTCTGTGGGAAATTCTGACGGAGAGCGGAATATTCACATTAATGGTAACGTACAGGAGATCACGAGTCCCTGATGCTGGATAAACCATTTATTCCTTAATTTGTGGATCTAAAAAAGAGTCAAATGGTCCAACAGGCTATGCTGTTGTATTTACGGAATGAATCCGTGACCATGGGAGATCAAGATAGCATGATGAATCCTTTCTGACACAGTAATAATTGCTTCTAGGAAATTGCCTTGTAGTTTCTGTGACAAATCATTTGACCCATATACAATGTGCAAGGAATCACGACAGACGTACACGTGGATGTAAACAGTAAACGGATGGTGTGTTTTGGTGGAGTTGAAGTCTTAGTTCTTTATTTTAGATCAAAACCAAACCTTGTCGCCTTATCGTGGTGATCTGTGTTGCCCCTCGTCACGTGCCTCGTCCTCGTCAGATCAAATGTATAAGTACATTTCTTTCTCAAATAACTATTAATTCAAACTCCTGATCGTTAGCTCCTCATACATCCAGCTCGGCGATGACATGCCTCTATTCAGATCGGCCTACTGCTTTGTTTACATTGTTAGTCGTAGCTTTGCCTTTGCTTTGGGTGCATTCTGTGGTTTGTGTACATGGAAAAGCAAATCATGTTATCAATCTTCACACGAGAGCTACATCAACGAGGCGTTTGCAGTCAATTGATTATCTGCAATTTGCCACCAAGTGTGAGTATGCCACTGTCATTGAAGGTGTATAGGTTTCTGAACAAAGTATGCTTGAATAAGTGAAAGAGAGAGAACTGTTCAGAGATTGGAGCCCTACGGTGTAGGATACCTAAACTGTTTAACATGGAGGGATGAGGTCCAACACGGATTGTTGGTTTGTTGATATCCCCTCTAATGTGATTCACATCCATATAAGTTATCTTTTCAAATCTAGACCATATAGAATATCTTATCACATTTCAGAACACCTTTGAAGGCCAAAAGGAATTGTGCAGCAGTGACCAAATTTGGCCACATGGCTTACTTTGGACAGGAGTATCATAAAGCAGCAGAGAGACATAGATTGAGAACATGTTCATGTTGTCATTGACCTTCCCTCCAGCGAACGCAGAGTCCCTCCGGTGTGTACAGTACACTAAGCATAGCAATTAGCTCGACACAATGAGTGGACCGGTGTGTTGTCGCGGTCCTCTATCACAGCGTTTTTACATATGCTCTCCGGGCAGATTTCTCAACAGGCAGTCTGTTCGGCGTGTCAGCTGATATAAATATGTTAATTTATCACCCAATTGCACGGTGTTTAACAACCTAATCCCTTCTCTCACCAACGTCATGGAAAAATCCATACGATTAATCTAAAGCAACAGGTGACTACAATAAAAACATTATACACTAAATCTAAATGTATGTCTTCTCAGAAACATGATGACAATTTTAGAAAACAGTCAAATTGATTAATCTCACAAATGCACTATGCAGCTTTGTGAGAGTCAGAGAGGCGAATCATTTCTAAGATATATTTTCATAACCGATCCCTGGAACACTGTTTGAAGCTTAGAAGGCTACCTGTAACTGCTGTCCTTTACAAAGTCAGCACTGGCAATTTAGTTAACAAAGATATTCTAGGCTTACGTTTGGTTCACAGTGCCTAAAAACAATTTTGTTAAGATAGAATCATTCTAAGAGTTACAGTAAATATCTTTTGCAGGATCTGTAAACAAATCCCCCTCCTCTGAAATGGCATAGTGCACCTTTAAAGCTCAATACATAATCACTGCTAATAAGTAAATAGTAATCTCCTTCACTTTTACAACCTTTGTCACCTTCATTCTGTTGGAAGGTGAAACACTGTGTCAGCTTCAGGCACTTGTCAGCTGCTCAATTTGACAGCTGTCCTCTTAAATGACACCTCCTATAGCAAGAAAGGAGAAAAGCAATAAAGTTGGACAAAGATTTTGGAAGAGATGTATGTTAAAGCGGTGTGTGGTCCAGTTATGCTGCTCTGATTAAAGGTTATGTTAAAGCGGTGTGTGGTCCAGTTATGCTGCTCTGATTAAAGGTTATGTTAAAGCGGTGTGTGGTCCAATTATGCTGTTCTGATTAAAGGTTGTTAAAGTGGTATGTGGTCCAGTTATGCTGCTCTGATTAAAGGTTATGTTAAAGTGGTATGTGGTCCAGTTATGCTACTCTGATTAAAGGTTATGTTAAAGTGGTATGTTGTCCAGTTATGCTACTCTGATTAAAGGTTATGAGTGGTATGTGGTCCAGCTATGCTGCTCTGATTAAAGGTTATGTTAAAGTGGTATGTGGTCCAGGTATGCTGCTCTGATTATGTCCTATTGAAGTTAACAGGCTTCAAATGTGAACGAATGCAAAATATTTTTCTTCGAAGTAAATAGTAACTGAATGGTTCAGATAAATGTAGTGGAGTAAAAAGTACAATATTTCCTTTGAAATGTAGTGGAGTAAAAGTATAACATATAAAGTACAAGTAGCTCGAATTTGTACTTAAGTACAGTACTTGAGTAAAAATACTTGGTTACTTTCCACCACTGCACCGCAGCAACTAGACAGACTACGATAAACAATGATTGCTTTGTCCGAATGTGTGCATCAAAACAGATTTAAAAGCAAACGTGTTAACGTGGAATCTAGTGTATCTCCCTTGTCTGCTGTTTTGTCACGAGAGTGTTTTAAACACTCTGAAACTAAATCTGCGGGATTGAGAGAAGACAATGACGTTGAAAAGATGTACAATATCAATAACATTGCACTCAGTGCAAATGAAGCCGGAGTGAGACTGATGAAAAAGGGGTGGGAACATCCAATAATGTCTTGGGTAATAAAGTGTGAGTGTGAATTCCAAAAATCCATTTACCGGTGATGTGTGTGTGGAGGTCAGACACTCTGTGCAATTACTCCTGTATATAGTTGGTAACAATATGAATGCAGGAAGCTTGCAAATTGGCCAATCTTTACACACAGAGGCGTGGGGTTGAATGTGTAAACCTTCATTACAAAAATGCACTTTCCCATTCTACCTAGACCGCGATCCAGTGAGAATTATGCACTCTATTTAGTTCCAGACATGCACCGCACGAGACAGCAATAGATAGACCGCAATAGACTGCAATAGACCGCAAGAATAATTAGCCTTGCTGTTAAACAGACATGATCCGAATGAATAACGCCACACATGCTAAATCACAGAGAGAATGAACAGCTATCCTTAGACCGTGACTGGAATGATCGTCTGAATTATGCACCTGACGGGATCCAGGGGGATATATTGGTGAACGGCCCTGTTCGATAGATCCTGTAAACGCACAAGCTAGCAGACTCAACAAAAGAGCTGCCTTTTTAATTTCCTGCTGCTCACATTTTGCCTGAAAATAGGGAGAGGGGAGCTCTAAATATCCAGGGTATGAATATATAACATTAGATAAGGTTTCACTTCGCACAGATAAAAAAAGAAAAATCCATGACAACCATTTATACCATTCACGGTGAGGAGAAAAGCACTGTGATTCAGATGTAGGCAACATTATTTAGAATCTTCTGCGCATCAGATGTGATTTCCAGTTGAGTAATGTGCAATCAAAGACTCCTCGAACGAATATGATGATGTATGCTAACGGTAATCCAGTGAGCAAGCCTATTAGATGTTGCACCGAGTTGGTTTACATCTGTATTGTGCAGTCACTGTTTGTAACTCAACCTTCTCTTTGGAGAACAGAGGCTCCCAATCAACAGCGCAAGCGTTTGTTCCGTTTGTATGGCAAGTTGAATGTCACCGACTTTTAGGGGTTCTGGCTTTGGAAAATAAGCAACCAGTCTGAATTCTTTGGAAGCCTTTTCTTTGCTCCTTCTGCCTGGGCTGTTGAACTTTACTAGCGTCCTGTAGTGTTGTCCTGTATGCACAGCTGCAGGGGCTACGTCTTGCCCTTCCTTTTGTACCATCCTGTCACAATGGCTGCAACGAGAAAAGTTGAAGTTATTGCAGCTGCGAGAGAATGATCGTCGGCCCACGGTTGTTTTTTGCTGTGCTCGTCTTTCCAGCACCGGTGGAGATCGGGCTTTAGGATGTTGTTTGTGTGATCAGGCGGTTTGTGGATCCTGCGAGCAGCACAGGCACTTTGATGCTTTGTGGCGTTGGTATTACAGAAGATCTCTGAAATGTTGGTTTGTCCATAGAGACTAGATGACTCACCCACGCACGCTGCTGGCCAACGGAGACCGACGTTGCCACATGGCGGCCATCTTGCTACAGGGTAGCACGCCCACTCATAACATGAATGTCTATAGTGCATGTACTATTGAAATAACCATAGCTTGCTACATTTTCAACTGTTTGGTTTGTTAAAAACGTCAGAGATGTAGTTATCATACTGCATACTTATAATGGACTTTCATATAAAAAAAAAAATAAAATGTAATAACAATTCTCCCAAGCAAGAATCATAACCACATTAATAAAGTTAATAATAAACCAAACCGGGGAGCTCCAGTAGCTCACCACGTACCGCGAGTGCTATTTCAGCACCGTGGACAACCGTGCTCGTCACGGATCTGGGGCTGAGCGCGTTCGAATCCCGGACGGCAGCCGTGCCTTTCCCAGAGTGTCTTCCCCCCCATCTGAACCCTTTCAGCCTGCTTCTGTCGGTCGAACTTGACCAAGTATGAATGCGATGAAAAAGCGATAAACGCTAAAAGAACCAGCTGACTGGTCAAAGTTTAAAAAAAAAAAATAATAATAAACCAAACCGTTTGTAAATCCGTCAAGAATTCAGCGAGTTAAGAGTATTTTTGTTTGTGCAGATCACTCACCAGTAGTGAGTGATCCACATTCAGTAGCAGTAGTCTACTGAAGCAAGATGGCCGCCGGTGAACTACATGGGATACTCCACCTTGCGCTATCTAGTCTTTATATATATCTATGGGTTTGGCCTCCGAGAGGAGAATGACTTTACTTTTAATCATAATAAGCAACCGACATTCTACTCTGGGTTGGAGAAGATGCAGACCAAACTCAAACACATAGCACAACCTAGGTTTTGGATCAGTCTGTAGACTATTATTATAGCAACCTTTTACAGGGAGCATCTGAATACCTATTTACATAACATTTAGTCATTTAGCTGAGGCTTTTATCCAAAGCGACTTACAAGTTGTGTACAACAAGTCAGCAGGAAGGGTACAACTCTGGCAGCTAAGGGTCAGTAACATTGTTCGTCAAACAGCGTCGAACTTGAGTGTTACAGATTTTTGTGCATAGTAGTAGAGATATATTAGCATAATAGGTAGTAATATAGGCAAGGAAGATTACTAAGTAGCAAAGTGCATAATAGTAAAATACCATTGTTTGGGGGTATTATTATTAAAACATTTTTAAATTTCAGATATTGATTGAAGAAGTGTGTTTTTATTCGCTGGCAGAAAATTGGGCGGGTTTCAGCTGTCCTGACTGTTGTGGGAAGTTTGTTCCACCATTGTGGAGCAAGGACCGAAAATAGCCTGCTTCTCTTTGAGGACCCCCCAGGAGCTCGGATAGCAGTGGGTCAGAGGCGGCCAGAAGATGCAGAGTGGAGGGGTCTTGAGGGTGTGTAGTTAGAGACCATTGGGACATACTGTATATCTCTTCTGTAAAAAGATATTGACCACAGCACATACTTTGCCTTCAACGTATCATCTCCATATGACATTATTTCAGTAAAACAACAGCAGTATACACAATTCTACAAAACTCATGACTCATATTTAAGTCCATTTAAATTATTCCATTCAAACGTGTTTCTTTCAGACGCGGCCATTCTTGGACGCAGAAGTACAGGCTCATTCCTACCGAAACACCATACGACGTACGAGATTTCACTTGCAAATTAACCGAGCTGCAAACCAATATCACGGGTCAATTGCTCAATAAAGGTTTAGAGCCTTCCATCCCCACCATTTTATCCCGAGCCAGTGGAGAGAAATTAATTTGCAATTCCAAAGCTGTGGAATACGATCATTTACATACCGCAATATTTACAGTCTCCTTAAAACCAACAGCGCTTGAAAGGACTGAAAGGACACATTCATTTGGAGGCTCATTAGGATGTACGCTATCTCTTCAACGGGCCAGGGAGGATCCCCATGCTGTAGACGCTACGAAAACATTCAGAGACGGCTTCTGGTTACTGTCTTTAGAGCCGGCCGCCTGGTGGAACCACCAGTGTGTGTGATACTGTCTTTAGAGCTGGCCGCCTGGTGGAACCACCAGTGTGTGTGATACTGTCTTTAGAGCCGGCCGTGTGATGGAACCACCAGTGTGTGTGATACTGTCTTTAGAGCCGGCCGTGTGATGGAACCACCGGTGTGTGTGATACTGTCTTTAGAGCCGGCCGTGTGATGGAACCACCAGTGTGTGTGATACTGTCTTTAGAGCCGGCCACGTGGTGGAACCACCAGTGTGTGTGATACTGTCTTTAGAGCCGCCTGGTGGAACCACCAGTGTGTGTGATACTGTCTTTAGAGCCGGCCGTGTGATGGAACCACCAGTGTGTGTGATACTGTCTTTAGAGCCGCGTGGTGGAACCACCAGTGTGTGTGATACTGTCTTTAGAGCCGGCAGTGTGGTGGAACCACCAGTGTGTGTGATACATGTTCCCGACCCTCCACAGCAGTGTAGTCCACTCTGTCTCCGTGAAGTGGGCTTTGGCTCGTTAATGAGCCGTGCAAATGTCAGCACTCGGGGTTCAGATTCATTAAAAAAGCCTGCATACGTCTAATTACAGGAAAATTACTTACAGATATCCCCAACCCTTCGAGACAATAGACCTCTCCTCTGGGCTAAATGATGCCGTTATTGATCGTTCACCGTAAGATGATACTGTAATTGCCCGATCTCCGCCGTTGCAATAGAACCTAATTAATTGAATCAGACCCTAAAGAAGGAGGGGAAAAAAAGGAAAAAACTGTGTTGCTGAATAAGCTATAAAGAATTGATTTGTTAGTTAGAGATGTTTGTGTAAAGGGATTATAAATGCAACAAGGTTAATAAAGGCTCATTTAATGGGTGTGTAGTGCACTGTTATGTTTCCATGATTTGTACCTGCCCCAGTTATTGCCAGACATGGTTAAATAGTATTGGCATATTTGCTTTAAGCTGATTGGAGTACCTGATGGGTTAGGTGCATTACATCAGGACAATACAGTTATATTTCATATCTGACATCGCGTCTCGCTCTGCCATATTGAGATGATATCTTATCTCCATGCACATATTGTGCATGTGAAAAATGTGACACATGCACGTCACTTGCACGTGATCACGCCTACCCCTGTGTGTTCCTACTAAACACAGGAAGTGGTCACGCTTACACCCTTCCTTTATCTTTTTCCATGCGTGGATCTGTTCATATGCACTTTCAACCAGTGGAACGTTACTATGAAGAGAAGGGAGAAATTAAACAATGTTGGACTCTCGCCGGAGGTTCACCAGCCCCCGGACCCTCCTCGGTGCGTCCGAACGGAACAGCGGCCCTATTCTGTCTGTCCTCGATTCTTGGCAGTGGACCGAGGTACTTCGCGCAGCGTTCTGCGGTCGAGCCACGGCGTGCACAGGTAGGGCCGACATGGCAAGTTTTAGTACTAGCGTTTTCACTACTGCTCGTTGTCCCGTGAGACGGCCGGGCGGTGTGATGGTGCGGGGGGCTGTGTATTTGGATGAATATGGTCAACATGACACGTTGTTAAATGTTTTTCCAATTATCATGGCGTGCGCAGCTACTGCTAATGCTTATGCTTTCGGGACTCCGCTCCCATGCGTTCCGCGGGGACTGTGTCCAGTTTCCCCTCGCTTAACCATTACATTATTGAAGGTCAATCGGTGTCTAATGTTGGGGGTTTGGGTGAGGCTTATTTACCCTTTACACGGGTGGATGGTCTGACGACGGGGCTCAGGACAGGTGTGCCGTGCTTAGAGAAGCAGGTGGCATCGGTCCTTTGCCCTGACATGGTAGAGCGGTATCCCGCCCGGAAGCCGACGCCAAGGGGCGAGTCGGCCCGGCAGGTGGCTGAGTGGGCTGATGAAGCTTATACCGCCGCAGTACAGAATTTAGCAGCAACTAATAACATTGCTCAATTGGCTGCTTTTCTGTCGAAAATGGTGTCGGGTGATGGGGTCTTAGCGCCAGCCGACGTCAAAACCATCGTGCAAGGTTTTGAGGTTATTCAGCTTTTGACCCAGCCGCAGGCAATAACCGCAGGGAGGGCTAGGATGCTGTCGACTCTTGTTCACAGACATCTGTGGTTGGAGCAATCTCCCCTGGAGGAGGAGAGGAGAGTTCTCCTCCTCAGGGCTCCCCTCTCCGTGGATGGACTTTTTGGTCTGTCGACGGAGGCGCGGGCGGTATTTGACCGGGGCCCCACACCGCGCAGCCAGAGGTGAGAGCACGGTCTCGCCATCGGCTGCGGCGAGACCCCCGACCGGCGGCCATGTGTCCCCCGCCTGGGATAACCTGGAAACAAAGAGAACATGCTATCATGGTGCCGACAGCCTCGGCGGCCGAGGGATCGGCTGTATTAGATGGGCACGCCCTAAAAAACCGTTGCCATCTAGCTGTGTCTAGCACGCTCTCCGTTCACTCCCCCCCGCTACACTACGGGATTCAGGGCTCTGTTGTGTCCCCTCTGGCTGCGGGCCGCGTTCTTCCAGTGAAGCGCAAACGGCCCCACATGTCGCTTCTCATGAAGACAGGGGCTGACACCCAGCTGCTGGCTAGGCCTGGGTCTGTCTATGAGAATGTTGTACTGTCAGGAGGCTCCCGCACCACACGTCCTGCGTGTGCGTTTGGTGAGCCTGGTGTTGTATGTGACGACGGAGCAGGGTTCCCTGTATCTAATTTTTTTTGTCAGAGTGGGAACCCTAGGCCCAGGAGGTCGCAGCACGGGTTCCGCCAGCCCCGCCCTCGCCAGGCCGGGTATTACATTAGTGCCTCCCCTGTCCGGACTTCCAATCCTAGCAGCGGTAGTGAGTCAGGCACGCGTAATTTGGGTGGTAGTAATATCACTACAGGGCTACGGTGTGTAGGGACTCACCCTATCGGGCAGCGTGGGGACCACACACCATGCATGTCCAGCCGCAGAGCAGGCTGTCCCCAGCAAGCTACGGGAAAATGCTCAGCGGGGGAACTACCTCATTCACCGGGGGTGATGAGCGCTCCCCCCGGCAGGACAAGTGGGGACTACGTCCAGACGTAGTCAGGCAGGTCTGGGACCGATTCGGGGAGGCCGCGGTGGACCTGTTTGCAAGCAGTCAGTCCTACCAGTGCCCTCTGTGGTTCTCGGCAGTCGGAAGGACAACCCCTCTCTGGGAGTGGATGCCTTCTCGATGTACCCGTGGCCGGGATTCTGTACGCGTTCCCCCCATACACCTGATAGCTCAGCTGTTGGAGCAGGTACGTCAGGAGCGCAGGACTTTGATCCTGGTCGCGCCGGACCGGGGCACAGCTGTGTGGTTCCCGGCCCTGATTCAGCTCTTGGTGGCCTGTTCCGTGGTCACTGCGGGCCCTCTCTCAGGCACGCGGAACACTGTTCTGCCTCCTGTTCTGGGGCAGCCTCTAATGGCTTGGCTGCTGAAAGAGTAAATATGGAGGGGATGCGTCTTAACTCTACTGTGGTTAACACCATCCAGAACGCGCACGCTCCGTCCACTACCGCGGTTTACGCAGGGAAGTGGCGTATGGTTCGAGAGTGGAGGGCAGAACGATGTTCAGCCACCCTCTTGTGAGACGTTTCCTGCTTGGCGCATGGCGTCTCAAGCCTGTGGAATGTGCTCTGTCTCTGAGCTGGGACCTCCAACTGGTCCTGGAAAGGCTGTTGGGGGCCGCGTTTGAGCCTCTTGAGCAGGCGCCATTGGATCGACTGTCTTTCAAGACCACGTTCCTTCTGGCCATCACCTCCGCTAAATGCGTGGGTGAGCTGTGTGCTCTCTCGGTGCGGTCAGAGTGCCTGTCTATTCAGGCCGATAACAGTGCGACTCTGAGGCCTAATCCGGCCTTTGTGCCAAGGGATATCCGGAGCTCTTATCGCTCCAGGGATATTGTGCTCCAGGCGTTTCAAAAAGAAAAGGATAAGCCCTCCTCCTCACGCTAGTGAGTTGAAAGCGAGCCTTCACCTGTTGTGTCCTGTCCGTTTGCTGATGGTTTACCTTAGTCGCACGCAGGATCTCAGGGCTACCGATCAACTGTTTGTTTGTTACAGTGGCTCTCACGCGGGTAAGGCGCTGTCCAAGCAACGCCTGTCACATTGGTTATGCAAGGGCATTGCTCTCAAACTTTGAATTCTCCCGTTCCACATCCACACACAAGAAAGCCACTGACTACGACGTAGTATTAACTATTTTTTCTTTTTAAACTTTGACCAGTCAGCTGGTTCTTTTTAGCGTTTATCGCTTTTTTCTTCGCATTCATACTTGGTCAAGTTCGACCGACAGAAGCAGGCTGAAAGGGTTCAGATGGGGGGGAAGACACTCTGGGAAAGGCACGGCTGCCGTCCGGGATTCGAACGCGCTCAGCCCCAGATCCGTGACGAGCACGGTTGTCCACGGCGCTGAAATAGCACTCGCGGTACGTGGTGAGCTACTGGAGCTCCCCGTAGTATTAACTATTTAATGTCCAATTCGGGTTACACTTTTGATAGTATAAAACTGAGTTCTTTGGATTGATATGGTATGAGCCAGCTGGACAGAATTCATGAGATGAAGTCAAGTCAATCGATGGTATTTATTGACAGGAACACACGGAGAACGAGGAACAGTCCTGGAGACCACAGCCATCCATGGGGGCTGCAATGCTCCAGAATGACAAACACATCATGGCTTAAATACTATGTGGGTTCCAAATTTAGCGAGCCACTGGTTAATAAATAGATGATCAGACAGGCTTGGTCGTATATGGTAGTCTAAGGATGAATCTAGTTTGCTCCTCTCACTGGCCTGTGGCCGGATACAGCCATGCATTAGGTCACACAGATCACACAGGTCAGAGTATTCTGGGTGCCTGGCTTGGCGTGGTCACTCGACCCACTGGCACATTCCAGAGACCTATGTACTCATGGTGACCAGAGGAGCTGGATGTAAAATATTAGACATTAATGAACTGGAAATACCTATCAACCCCTCTTTTGACATTAATCAAATATGTCAACACAATAGTTCATTAATGGACCATACCTGCTGTAACTGAGGGGTACAATTCCCTGACTGTATTGAGAGTATGGTATTATTAAACCACTACTTAGTTATGTACTTTAATTACTGGCCATACAGTACACGGTATATATGGTGAACACCCACACAAGAATACTTCAATGACACTAAAGTTCTATTTTGAGGGATTTATTATTATAGCAAGCAACAATAGGTTACAACATGAGAATTATGAATTGCGCTTATATGGCGAAGAACACTTAAGTAGGTCAAGAGCGTAAGTCCATGAGCATATTAAGATGGGTATAATTGAATACCACCTGTAGCATAAGAATTATATAAGGCACACTCATAGTCAGCTGGAGATACTAAGGGGGTTCCCTCCGGTTGTAAGCCAGCAGGGGAGAGGAATGTTCGGGAGCAAAAGTCTGGATCAACGCGGAATCAATAAGCTCCAGCTACGGGAGGCGGTACATATACTCCCCTCGATCGGCAGACAAAAGCAGCAGCTATAATCCAAGTATGCGCGACAGCATAGATGAAAGCCAGCCAGCCTCTTCCTAGAGACAGGCTCGAGTGATGCTCCTCACGGGTAGATCCCACACAGCAGTGGGGTAGACGGTTCTCTGCTCCAGCAGCCACAGTACCAAAAGCAATATAATCCAGCCGGAAAAGGCTCTGCATTCGCCGGTGTAGATTCTCCTGTGCACTATACTTCACATTTAACTAGGTCGAACTTGACGTTATTTCACTAAGCTCTGACACTTTTACTATCCTATTCGCACGCGGTTCTAAATGCTCTATTTAGACGCAAGGTTGCTCACTTCACTTGGTCGTTGACTCGTGGTGAAGGCTTTAACGTTAAGACGATACGTTACTTTGAACGAATGATGAACTGAATGAACTGATACTTTGAACGAAGTGAACTAAGTGCTGCTGTATCCACCTGCGCCGTATTTATACGTAAGGTGAATAATCTAGTGCCAACCTCAGTTCTGTCTCGTATTACTGCGCAAACCTGGACATGTTGAGACAAGCCTTGGCGGTGGCTTTGAACTCGCCATTGGGGGTATGGTCGTTGGCGCCTAGGGGTCGCTGTCCAATAGGAGAACGAATATTATGGTCTGGCTTGTACCTAGGTAAAGGGATATTCCGTGTATATGTACAAAGAATATACAAGGGATATCAGACGATATACAAATATTATACAAGGGATATTAAGCAATAAATATATATATTCGGTTTAATCTGACCCTTTGTAACAGCCGCCTCCTAATTAGTCCGCACCTAATTAGATAAGCAGAGACAGATTAACCGTCTTGTCCACTACTCAATGTCCGTTGTGGGGAGTAGGGCAATTTACAAAGTCAGTGGGTCATGGTCGTCATCAAGGGAGTCAGGTAGCCTTGGCAACTCTATCAGCCTCGCCACGGGTCGGGTGTATGTCCGTCCCTGGACGAGAACTTTTGCCGCTCTGACCTTTCCGTCGGCGCCAGTGATCACTTTGCTTACGCGGCCGCCCGGCCACGCAGCTCGGGGTAGTGACTGGTCTATGATCATGACGATTGTGTCCACTTTTAAGTTGTCCCTGTCCTTGACCCGCTTCTGACGGGCTGGACGGGATGGAGGGGGGCTTAGGAGGAAGCGAGCCTGAGACTGTGGTCTGTGCTTGGCTGCGTCTCCACATCCTCCGTCTGTTCTTCTTGTTCGGTCTGTACCCCGTCTGAGGAGGGGCCGGTTCCAGCCGCCCCATCAAGGAGTCGCTTGGGGTGCTGGGTTCGAGGTCAGCTACGTCTGGAGCGCAGCTGAGGGGGGTGGAGTTCGGAACTCCCTCTTGTGCCCACTTTTCTCCCACAGGCCTCTCGCCTAATGTCAATAGCCTCTCAACGGGCTGTACGAGAGAGTGGCCTGTGTCGCTCACCTTTGTGTGCAGGCAGCGTGTAGACGTGGGTTGACTGTCAAGTCCGTAGAGGGGGCCCTGGAGCGTCCACCCCAGTCGGGTCTGAACCGTGACTGGGCATCCTTTGGGTCCGATGTGAGCCGCCTCAATTGGGAGAATGAGGTCCGCGTGGTCGGAGCCTATGAGCAGGGTCGGTGTGGCGCCGTCGATAAGCGGTATAGGTAGTCTGCGTAGGTGCACGTACTTCGCCATCAGCTGTGGGATGGGGTAGGTGTACTGCGACAGGCCTATGTCGTGGCTGGTGAAGACGTTGGTAATACTATACTGCTTCTCGGGCTGGTCCACCGCTGCTATCTTGAAGGAGACATTTTCACCCTTTATGGTCTTCTGGTCTCTTCTGATGGTACGTATTGTCATTGTTCCTTTGGCACCCCGCAGACCCAGCTGGGCTGCGGCGGAAGCGAGGAGGAGAGTCTTTTCAGACCCATCGTCTAGGACGGCGTAAGTGTCCAGGACCTTGTCCTCGTAGCTCAGGAGCACTCTGACCACTTTGATGAGCACTCGGGGGGTCCCGCTATGCTGGTCTATGTGGAGCACTCCTGTTGGCCGGTTGCCTTGTTTGGTTGATCTTCGCTGGTGGGCCCCGCACAGTGCTGCGCGGTAAGCGGCGCCCGCCTGGGCCGCCTCACGCCACTGGTCAACTTGGACGGGGTTCAGTGTCTTATATTCGGCGCACTGTGCCAGCCAGTGTCCGCCGTCGCAGTAGGTACAGCAGGGGGCGGTCTGGTGGATCTTCGGTACTGGTGCCACCGCCTCGGCCTGATACATTACCGTGACGGGCCCACTTTGTTGTCCTGGCGGACGCCTGTTGATGTCATGCAGGACCTCCAAGTGGGCGCAGCCGCACCTGCTGCACTTCTTCTTCAAACGGCACTCAGCTGCCATATGGCTGCGCGCGCAGCGGAAGCAGCGGCGGTGGTCTTTGATCCACTGACTCACCTCGTCCGTGGTCAGCTTCTTGAAATTGTCACATTGATACAGCCGATGTTCCCCTTCACAGTACTGGCATTCAATCTTCCACTCCTCTTTCGTCGAGGGGGTGTTGTGGTTCTTGTGCTGCGGTACTGATTTGGCTTGGTGCATAACGGTCACCGACCGGCGGTTATCATTTGATCCCCGAGGTCCTGGTCTTGGTCCACTCCACACGAACGTGTCCAGTCGTAGGCTGCTGACCTCCCTGGCGAGGAAATCAGATAGGTCTAGGAGGGATGCCTCTGGGCCGTTGGGGTCGCGGTGGTCTCTTTGCCGCCTGAAGCGCTCTTGTCGGGCGGGAGGGAGCTTCTCTAATATCCTTTCTACATTAGAGTTAGCATACAGTTCATATATCCCTTTCTCCTTTTGGGACCCCAGCATCCCTACCAGGGACTGTACCTTGATAGAGAGGTCATCCAATGCTCTATTGTCTCTGGCTGGGGGGAGGCGGTCGATATCTCTTATTTCCTGTATCACGTAGTCCCATATGCGTCCATAACGCTGGTCGAGGGCTACTAGAGCCGCGGTGTATGGGGTACTTGAGTTGGAATATGCCAGCGCTATATTATGCGCTCTGGGCACCTTCAGGTGCTTGAGGAGGATAGCATATTTGTACGTCTCATCAGGGACGTCGGACATCATAGTCTCCAAGCACATCCGTAATTCCGTGTACTGTGCTCTGTCCTCGCGCGTAAAGTCTGGGAACGTTGGTGTGCCAAGGTACGATGCCATGGATGGCTGGCACATCGGTGAGCGTTGGGGAAGAGGCCTCCTGGGCGAGTCTCCCCGTACGTGTTGTCGTGGGATTGGTACTTGGTGGGTACCAGGGGCTGGGTACCCAGGTGCTGTTCCTCGGTGCTGACGGTGCGTCAAACTCACCCGTGAGTTGAGTCGGGGGTTTGTAGCGCAGTGACTCGGGGCTGATGTCTGGGCTGTACTGGGCCCCCTGGTCCAGAGTACGTTGCTGCTGGTCGGGGCTGTACTGGGCCTCCTGGTCCAGAGTACGTTGCTGCTGGTCGGCTTGACATTCCTCCTCTTCCTCTTCCTCTGCTAGGTCCTGGAGTCTTCTAGTCAGTCTCTCGGCGACGTAGGCCGGTTCTTCCCGGTTGCTGGGTTTCGTATGGACCGGCCGGGGAGGGGGTTCGGAGACGTGAACAGGATCCTCCTGTTGGCGGGGTCCCGGGTCGCTTGGTCGGGTAGGGGAATGTGCCCTAGACCCTTGTCGTGATGATCTCTGGGAGCTCCGTGCGGAGAGAGGGGGTGTCGCCATGGCAATCAATTGTTCTACCATCTGCGCCTGCAGCCGGTCGCGCTCTGCTTCGCGCTGGGTATGGGCGGCGTCGCGCTGTGCATTGGCGGCGTCGCGCTGGGTATTGGCGGCGTCGCGCTGTGCATTGGCGCTGGCATGGGCGGCGTCGCGCTGTGCATTGGCGGCGTCGCGCTGTGCATTGGCGGTGGCGCGCTGTGCCTCGGCGCGGCCTCTTTCAATGTTCTCTTCCGTCTGAAGGCGTCTGGTCTCCAGTCTTATGCGGTCGTTTTCACTCCTTTGTTGCGCCTGGAAGCGCTCTCGCTCGGTTGCGGCGTGTTCGCGCTCACTGAGGGCTTGCGCTTGGAGTTGCGCGTGAAGGCGCTCTCGTTGGTCTGCAGCTTGTTCGCGCTCGCTCGTCTGTTGCGCTTGAAGTCGATCGCGTTCACCCTGAAGTCGATCGCGTTCGGTGGAGGCTGCCAGGGTGGCGATGAATGCCTGCGCCAGCATCTTGTCCGCTTCGCTGGGGGAAGACACCGACGGAGGTGATCGGCTTCTGGCAGTGCTCGTTGGAGATCTGTTCTCTGGGCGCGCCTCGAGGTCCGTCTCCTGGGCGCGCTTCTCTTCTGGTAGTGGGTCGGGTTCTGTCCCTGGAGCGCTTTCTTTATCCTGGAGCTCTCCGGGGACCGTCCCGTTGACGTTGTCTGGGGGTATAGTCATGTCATGTCCCCCCTGGTCCCCCCCGTGGGCTTGGTCAGTTACGTTAGAACCCACTGGGTTCTCTACTGGCAGGGTCGTCTGGTCGGTAGGATTTGACATGCTTTGACTATCCGCTTTATTTATTTTATCCGCATTTACCGTCTTTATAAAGCTAGGTATTAGACTGACAGCGTATGCCTCTAGATAGGGAGGTGGCTGACGTCTGCGCTGCGGGCGTTCTAGCTCGGGGGAGCTGCTTGGGGAGTGTTCACCGCTGGCCATGGTTAATATCAATATTATATTTAGATATTACACTGATTACCCTCCGGCTCGAAGGACCAATTGTAACTGAGGGGTACAATTCCCTGACTGTATTGAGAGTATGGTATTATTAAACCACTACTTAGTTATGTACTTTAATTACTGGCCATACAGTACACGGTATATATGGTGAACACCCACACAAGAATACTTCAATGACACTAAAGTTCTATTTTGAGGGATTTATTATTATAGCAAGCAACAATAGGTTACAACATGAGAATTATGAATTGCGCTTATATGGCGAAGAACACTTAAGTAGGTCAAGAGCGTAAGTCCATGAGCATATTAAGATGGGTATAATTGAATACCACCTGTAGCATAAGAATTATATAAGGCACACTCGTAGTCAGCTGGAGATACTAAGGGGGTTCCCTCCGGTTGTAAGCCAGCAGGGGAGAGGAATGTTCGGGAGCAAAAGTCTGGATCAACGAGGAATCAATAAGCTCCAGCTACGGGAGGCGGTACATATACTCCCCTCGATCGGCAGACAAAAGCAGCAGCTATAATCCAAGTATGCGCGACAGCATAGATGAAAGCCAGCCAGCCTCTTCCTAGAGACGGGCTCGAGTGATGCTCCTCACGGGTAGATCCCACACAGCAGTGGGGTAGACGGTTCTCTGCTCCAGCAGCCACAGTACCAAAAGCAATATAATCCAGCCGGAAAAGGCTCTGCATTCGCCGGTGTAGATTCTCCTGTGCACTATACTTCACATTTAACTAGGTCGAACTTGACGTTATTTCACTAAGCTCTGACACTTTTACTATCCTATTCGCACGCGGTTCTAAATGCTCTATTTAGACGCAAGGTTGCTCACTTCACTTGGTCGTTGACTCGTGGTGAAGGCTTTAACGCTAAGACGATACGTTACTTTGAACGAATGATGAACTGAATGAACTGATACTTTGAACGAAGTGAACTAAGTGCTGCTGTATCCACCTGCGCCGTATTTATACGTAAGGTGAATAATCTAGTGCCAACCTCAGTTCTGTCTCGTATTACTGCGCAAACCTGGACATGTTGAGACAAGCCTTGGCGGTGGCTTTGAACTCGCCATTGGGGGTATGGTCGTTGGCGCCTAGGGGTCGCTGTCCAATAGGAGAACGAATATTATGGTCTGGCTTGTACCTAGGTAAAGGGATATTCCGTGTATATGTACAAAGAATATACAAGGGATATCAGACGATATACAAATATTATACAAGGGATATTAAGCAATAAATATATATATTCGGTTTAATCTGACCCTTTGTAACACCTGCCGATTATCAACCATTAAACACATCATAAGAAAACTAAACAACAGTTAGAGAGGTGAGAGAGAGAGAAAAGAGAGAGACACAGATTTGCAACTTTCAAAAGAATACACCTAACCCTGAACCCCCCTTACTCAGGTGCACCCCTTCTGTTCGGATGCATTCCTTCCCTTACTTAGGATACACCTCCCCCCAAAAGGTTCAGGTAGATCCTACGTCGAACCAACCAGCCTTGGCTGCGTTGTATCCGCCCGCAGACCCCCTTCCCCCAACAGAGGTGCATGCAGGTCTCCCTTCCCAGGGTATAAGGTCTCCTTTATGAACGAGAGGTCCCCGTTCCAGAGTGCAGCTCTAAGGCAAGGTGTCTCCTCTGGTGGTCTGCCTGAGTGTCTTTGGGCTGTCTTCTCCGCCTCTCCTCAGCTGGTACCCCGTCTCTTCAGCTCTGCCTCAGTGTCTCTCCTACTGCTGTTCTTTCCTTCTCGTTGTAGATGATTTGTACCAGGCTGTGGTGCTTGGCCTCGCTGGGTGGAGGAGATATGGGGCGTTAGCTGGCCCCTGCGGCTTTAGCTGCCTCCTCCTCCAGCCTGTAGGTTGGTCTCCACGGAGGACAGCGAGGGCCGTCTGCTGGTGGTCTAGGTCTCGGACGTCTGAAGGGCTACTGCTGGCATCTCTCCCCTGAGAGAGACCTTTCTGACCAGCACAGACTGCCTGCCGACCTCCATCTCTGCCACAGCTGATTCTGAAGACGCGCCACAGACAGCTGTTAGTGAATGTCTGGATCTTCTTGCAACGTCTTCTTTGCCATTCTCCATGTTTCCTTTCCTTCTGATGTCAGGAGTTCTCGTTCTGTTACTGAAGAAAAAGCAGCAGCGGTCCTTCTTGGTGTCCGCCAGCTGGCCCAAATCAATCCCAGCAGTGCCTCCATTTGATAGTATAAAAACTGAATTTGTTGGATTGATATGTATGAGCCAGCTGGACAGCGATTCAGGAAACAAATGTGAAGTCAATCGATGGTATTTATTGACAGGAACACATGGAGAACGAGGAACAGTGTTGTGAAGAAGGCACGGCAACGCCTCTACTTCCTCAGGCGCCTAAGGAAGTTCCAAGTCAGTCAGAAGATCCTTAAGAACTTCTACTCATGTACAATAGAGAGCATCCTGACTGGCAATATCACCTCCTGGTTTGGGAATAGCACTGCACAAGACCGTAGCAGACTACAGAGAGTGGCCCGTTCAGCCGAGTGCACAATTGGAGGGGGGCTTCCCACTCTCCAGGACATTTACAACAAGCGGTGCATGGGTAAGGCTAAGAGAATTATCAAAGACTCCAGCCACCCAAACAACTGCCTCTTTGAACTGCTGCGGTCAGGCAAGCGATACCGGAGTCTCATGGCAAGCACAGAAAGACTCAGAAGAAGCTTCTATCCCCAGGCCATCAGGTTGCTCAATGAACAATAACACTATGCAACAATCATCAAATGCACTCACAGCACACACATCCACACGCACACACTCACTTTTAACAAACAACTCACTGCAGCACCCACTCTACACACTTTAGAACACCTAAACACACTTTATATTTATTGGCAAAGAATTTGCATTACAACCCATACCTCAGTACACCTTACTGTAAATTGTACCTAAATTGTACCTCATCCCATTTCTGCTTTGCACTATATAGTATATTGTATATTAGTATATTGTATAGTATATTGTATGGTAACTCAGTTACTTCTACTCTGCATTGAACATTGTACATATGTACATACTGAACACTTGTGTCTACGTACGTGACTTCTATTCTTTACTTGCTATACTTATTTTATTTTATACTTATCTTTTTTGTCTAGCACAGTCTCTGGAGCGTAACAGAAAGAAGCATTTTGTATAAAAGTATTCTGTACTTCTGTATGACAACTAATAAAGAAACTTGAACTTGAACAGTCCTGGGCCCTCATTTATCAACGTTGCGTACGCACAGATATGTGCTTAACCCGTGCGTACGATCATTTCTAAGCAAAGTGTGGGACTTATCAATTTGAACTTGTGCTTGACTTTGTGCTTATATCTACGCACAGCTCGGAGCATGCGTAGCTGGCGCCCGGTGGTAGAATATGTTTACAAGGCGGAAATAAGCACTGACTGCGCTCTGTGTATAACTCAACTCGTTATTATTTTGCGCATAGATTGCAGAAATACGTGAACGTTTTGATTATATTTAAAAGGCTTTGCCATTGTTAAACGTAATAAGTGGAACCCCGAAGCTGTAAGCAGAATACAAGTCATATGAACACCCACGAATCGTGGGCCACGATATAGTGTTCTTCCCCCTTCCTACTGTATAAGAAAGAATAAAAAACGCATTGCAACGAGAACAGAGGTTATTTGTTGAGTGTAGGTGTATTACAAAACCCTTGCAATAAATGTGTCTTAAATGAATGAAAATACATGCTCTGGATACAGAGCATATATCGTGTGGGTGATATCATGACTTGTATTCTGCTTACAGAATTTCACTTATTTAGTTTTACAATGTCAAAGCCTAAATCAAAACGTTCCCGTATTTCTGCAATCTATGCGCAAAATAATAACGAGTTGAGTTCTAACAAAGAACGTATTACATGCTGGGTGGGCTGATAAGAGTAAACTATGATATGAATATGAATATGATATGATATAAGGTATACTGGTCCGTCCGCGAGGATAGCGAGGAGTCGGATAGCCATTAAATGCCATTTGAGAATTAATGCAAAGCAACGGTCTATAGCCTATACATATTATTTGATGTTTTCATAAGCGTAAAGATACAACAGCTAGATTAATGATCAAGTTAGTTTATTGTGCAGGGTTCGCAGGGCTGTGTCATGTGCTATTATATATGCACAAGTTACTGTTGCATAATGTAGGCTATGGGCTGGCTGCTATTATATGTAATTCATATAGGCTACCTAATACCGACAACAAAATAGATTGTATCATATGCCTCTACACACATCATATTATACCCGGTAGCCAATCCATATTCCAGCATGGTTATAATAATGACACACCAACGTGCCAAACAGTGGTTAACAAACGGTCTTTATTAGTATTTTGAGCTGTCCAGGCAGAATTGCAGCAATGGTCTTAGGGAGTCGTTGATATCTGACATCACCATGTACAAGTCCGCCAGCATTTTATTTATTATCCCATAACACGGGTTGTGTCTTCTTGGTTCGGCAGCGCCTTTGTGAACAATCTCTCGTGGAGTTTCTCAGAGTTCGCTCGGGTCAGTCCATTATTTCACATCCCATGGGGGTGTTTCATTACCGGATAATCGGGCGGTTTTGGTATGCAAATACGTAAAACCGTGCACGAGCTGCAGCGTAGGATCAAAGTGATATTTATCAAGACAGGTGTGTGTACGACCTGTGTACGCACGTGTGATAAATCCCGTTTTTTTTGTGCGTACACACATTCTAAATGATGAAAGTGCTTAAGAACAAAGATAGAACACTTTATAAGAATTGTTGATAAATGAGGGCCCTGGAGACCACAGCCCTCCATGGGGGCTGCAAGGCTCCAGAATGACAAACACATCATGGCTTAAATACTATGTGGGTTCCAAATTTAGCTAGCCACTGGTTAATAAATAGATGATCAGACAGGCTTGGTCGTATATGGTAGTCTAAGGATGAATCTGGTTTGCTCCTCTCACTGGCCTGTGGCCGGATACAGCCATGCATTAGGTCAGTGTTTCTCAACTGGTGGGTCGCATTTTGAGTGGGTCGCGGATGTGTGTGTAAAAAATAAATAATAATAATATATATATATTTTTTTATGTACTTTTTTTTTGCACTACCTATCTTTGTGAAAGTGGCTTCTCAGCTCTGGTCCAGCTGAAGACAAAGCGGAGGAACATATTGGACATTGAGCATGACCTCAGAGTTGCTTTGTCTACCATCACCCCAGACTTTGAGACTCTTGTCAGGAGCAAACAACATCCCCAGTTATCCCATTAGTTCCCTGGGATGTTAAGCTAAGAAGTCTGCTAAGAAGCATAATTATTTATTATTATTATTTTATTTCATTGGGTTTTTAGCCCTAGTTGCACTTTTGTTGCAACCCCAGTTATCCCATTAGTTTCCCCAAACTTAGGTCTGTTATGTTAAGCTAAGAAATATGCTAAGAAGCATATTATTTATTATTATTTTATTTCATTGGGTTTTTAGCCCTAGTTGCACTTTTGTTGCAACCCCAGTTATCCCATTAGTTCCCCCAAATTTAGGTCTGTTATGTTAAGCTAAGAAATCTGCTAAAAAGCATATATTATTTATTATTATTTTATTTCATTGGGTTTTTAGCAATAGTTGCACTTTTGTTGCACTTTTTTGTGTTTATTTCATGTTTTGAAAGATTGCGTATTACTGCAATATTTTTTTATTTTTACATATATCGCAGTGGTTAAAAATGTTGGGTCGCGACTTAATGACTAAGGAAAATGTTGGGTCCCGAGGCTAGACCAGTTGAGAACCACTGCATTAGGTCACACAGGTCACACAGGTCAGAGTATTCTGGGTGCCTGGCTTGGCGTGGTCACTCGACCCACTGGCACATTCCAGAGACCTATGTACTCATGGTGACCAGAGGAGCTGGATGTAAAATATTAGAAATTAATGAACTGGAAATACCTATCACTTTCAAGTTTCCTAATTATATATAGAGCGAGATTAAATAAAGTTTATCCAGGGAAATAGAGAGAGGTCTAAAAACTGTCTGGCTCCACTCTCTCATCACTCTGCCTGACCGCCGGTACAATCTGCGTTATTTTCTTTTTAAACTAATTCTGTCACCCTGCCGCACCTGACAGTAATCAATGACATCACGGTTATCCTGTCAAACTAAAAGTCCCTCGGCCTATCAGCCAAATATCACGTACGAAACAAACTAACAACAAAGAAATCATTCTTACCAATAAACATGAATTTTCTTAACATTTTAACTTCTGTACTAATAATAATATCTATCTATTTAAACACCATGAAATACAGGTCCAAAATACTTTTCTATTAACTGAAATTACTCTTAATTACCAGACTAGGCATTTAGGCACCTAAATTTCCGACCCCTAATTGTTATCAACAGCCTTGAAACAATTACACAAAATATCAACTTAAGGTGTCTAAATGTCATTTAACTTAAATATCACAATCTAAAGTCTCAAAATTAAACTAGACTGAAGAAGTGAAGCTCTTGATCTTCGCTCTGCCCGTGACAGAGACTTGACTTTGGTTCATCATCTTGTTCTCCCCACCCGAGGTGAGGCTTTGCCTTCAGAATAAAGTTTATCAAAAGTCCATGAAGAAGGACAAGCTTTGTTATTCGGCGACGAAGCTCGTTGGTCTTGGTCTTGACTGTCACTTGGCGAACAAAACCTTTCTTGTCAGGAAAGGTTTCCACGATCCTCCCATGTGGCCAGGAATTTCTTTTTTTGAACAAGGTTTTTAAATTTGAAGATTCAGTTTTCACATGCGGTCCCACATGGGCCAAAAGAAAATAAAAATAAAATAAGGCCCTCCCTCCCTCCCTCCCTTTCCCCCACCCCTATACCAGACAGAATCATACTAAGATACCGTAAAGCATTTATTAATCATTGTTTTTCCTTTTAGCTTTTAAATCACCAGACAGCAGTGACATATGCATCTATTGTATTCTGTAGATAGAGAAAAAGAAAACATAAAATAATAGAATAATAAGCTGAGAGACTAGGAAGGCCAGTCAGATCGCCTCTGTCACATTATCCGCTTCCATACCCTCAAAGAAAGTTAGGAAAGGATCCCAAATATTGTGGAATTTTTCGGTACAACCTCTGAGTGTGTTATGGTTTGACACCGACCCCAAACGCACGACACAAGAGAGTAGGAATTCAGAGTTGCCAAAAACAAGGGCTTGTTTATTGAGACTAATTAATGAGCACAGAATAGTCAAGTCAAACAAGACAGGTACACAAGCAAGGGGGAAAATGTTCTGCTGCTCTGCAGCTTCTCCCGTGGTGGTAGTAGGGGGTAGCAGATGCTGACGTCTGAGCCGCTCTGCAGACTTCTCTCGGCAGAATCTCCGAAGTGTTGCGGGACCGAGAGAGAGAGAGGGAGCGAGTCAACAAGGGTGCAGGTGGAACGAGCAGGAGAACAGGAGAGGTGACTTGTACCCAAATACAAAAGTTATCCAAGTGAACTAATCTTCGTGTAAATACACACAGTGAGCAAAGTTCCAAAACACAATCCCAAGTGAATCTCTTCGTGTAAATACACACAGTGAGCACTGTTCCAAAACACAATCCCAAGTGAATATCTTCGGTGCAAAAATAGACACTGAGAGTGAAGTCCAAAAAACAATCCAATGTGAATAATATCTTCGGTGTGAACAACACACAGTGGGAGATGTAAAGTCCCAAAAATATTATCCCAGTGAGAACAACAAAAAGGCGATCGCTGGGTGAGTGACTGTCTGATAAAAAGGTGGTAATCTTCAGTGTTATAGAAACACACGAAAACGGAATTTGATCAAGACAGTCAGTAAAAAACTCACCCAGACGTAGTGCGTAATGAGTGCTGGAACAGCAGCGGAGCGAGCGCGTCGCCACGGGGAAAAGGTGTCCAAGAGGAAGGCTTCTTGGAATATCCTGGAGGTAAAGCACAGAGAGCAAACAGCAGCAGCAGCAGGAACGGAGAATGCAAACAGAGAAATATCAAAACGATCCAACAAAACTAGAGTGGAGAAACGGGGTATAAATAATACGGGATTGATTGATTGACAAGCAGTGACAGCTGGGGAATGTGATTGAAAAGCGTGCGGACGGGAGAGAACCAATCAACGACGTCTCTGACGACGTCACTGGGAAGAAGCGTGTGAATGGGGGAATTGAATGATTAACAGAAACAAATGAAAACAGAGCGAGGTGGTTTAAAGGAACAGAACGAGTGAGTGAGCAAGGACAGAAACCTCACAGTACCCCCCCCTCCACGGGAGCCACCCGGCGACCAGGCCGACCCGGCTCGTCAGGATGGGCACGATGGAAGTCAGTGATCAAGCCGGGATCCACGATGAGCTGCCGGGAGACCCAGCTACGCTCCTCAGGGCCGTAACCCTCCCAGTCCACCAGGTATTGGAACCCCCGGCCCCGCCGACGAACGCCCATCAACCGGCGGACCTGCCACTGGGGGTGACCATCCACCAACACGGGAGGCGGCGGATCAGGAGCTGGAGGCATAAGGGGACTGAGGGAGACGGGCTTAACCCGGGAGA
Organism: Notolepis coatsorum; assembly: GCF_963971535.1. Classification (NCBI taxonomy): domain Eukaryota; kingdom Metazoa; phylum Chordata; class Actinopteri; order Aulopiformes; family Paralepididae; genus Notolepis; species Notolepis coatsorum. The sequence continues at coordinate 66,597,261 of NC_140182.1, forward strand.
CATGGAACACGGGGTGGATGTGCATGGATGCAGGAAGTTTCAGGCGCAGGGCCGCCGGACTGAGTACCTTCAGGACCTCGAAAGGTCCGACGAAACGGGGGTTGAGCTTCTTGGCCGAGGACCGTAGCGGGAGGTCCTTTGCGGAGAGCCACACCCTCTGCCCAGGGCGGTAAGTCGGCGCAGGAACCCGGCGCCGGTCGGCACCACGACAGGCGCGCTCAGATGTCCGGAGCAGCGCGGTCCTGGTGATCTCCCAAACTCGTCGGCAGCGGTCGAGGTGGACCTGCACGGAGGGAACTGCCACTTCCGTCTCCTGTGCGGGGAAAAGAGGGGGCTGGTAGCCCAGGGAGACCTCAAAGGGGGAGAGGCCGGTGGCGGAACTGACCATTGAATTGATGGAGTATCCAACCCAGGGAAGGAAACGGCTCCAGGATGCTGGTCTCTCGGCTGCCACACACCGAAGAGCAGACTCCACGCTCTGGTTCATCCTCTCCGTCTGCCCGTTAGTCTGGGGATGATAACCAGAGGAAAGACTGACCGTTGCCCCCAATCGCTTGCAAAAGGCCCGCCATACCTGGGAGGTGAACTGGGGCCCCCGGTCAGAGACGATGTCCTGGGGAAACCCATGAAGGCGGAACACGTGGTGCGTCAGGAGGTCCGCCGTCTCGGCCGCCGAGGGAAGCTTGGAGAGGGCCACGAGGTGAACCCCCTTGCTGAATCGATCCACCACGGTCAGAAGGCAGGTGTTCCCCTAGGAGGAGGGCAGACCAGTGACGAAGTCCAGCGCCACATGTGACCACGGACGGCTCGGAACGGGAAGTGGCTGCAAGAGCCCGGAGGGTGCCTGGTGAGAGGCCTTGCTGCGGGCACAGACCGTGCAGGCCAATACGAACTCCTTGACGTCGTTCCGCATGGTGGGCCACCAGAAACGACGAGCCAGGAAGGAGAACGTGCGATGGACGCCAGGGTGGCAGGCGAACCGGCTGGTATGGCCCCACAGCAGTACCTGGGACCGGACAGAGTCGGGGACGAAGAGACGACTCCTAGGGACGTTGCTAGGAGCACGTTGGAAGCGTAGGGCACGCCTTACCACACCCTCGATGCCCAAGGTGATGGCTCCAACCACTTGGGCCTCCGGGAGGATGGGAGTAGGGTCCTCAGAGGGTGGAGCCCCCTTGGAGTGCATCCGGGACAGGGAGTCGGCCTTCGTGTTGCGAGAACCGGGTCAGCGAGAAGTCGAACCGACTGAGGAAACTGGCCCATCTCGCCTGCCGACCGTTGAGGCGCCTGGAAGCGCGGATGAACGTCAGGTTCTTGTGGTCCGTCCAGATGGTAAAAGGCTCCTCGGCACCCTCTAGCCAATGACGCCACTCCTCCAGCGCAGCCACGACCGCCAGCAGCTCCCGATTGCCGGTGTCGTAGTTCCTCTCGGCAGGGAGGAAGCGACGCGAGTAGAAGGCGCAAGGATGCACCTTCTGGTCTGAAAGAGAACGTTGGGATAGGACAGCGCCTAGGCCAGAATCCGAGGCGTCCACCTCCACGATGAACTGTCTCTTGGGGTCAGGGTGGAGCAGGATAGGGGCGGAAGTGAACCTTCTCTTGAGGGATACGAACGCAGCGCATGCCGCTGGGGACCAGTCGAACGGCAGAGCGGGGGAGGTCAGCTTGGTAAGTGGCTCCGCCACTTGACTGTAGTTCCGGATGAACCTTCGGTAGAAGTTGGCGAACCCGAGGAAACTCTGTAACTCCTTCCGAGTGGTGGGTTCTGGCCAATCCTCCACAGCCTGGATCTTGCGAGGATCCGCTCGGGTCAAGCCCTTCTCAACGATGAAGCCCAGGTAGTCGACGGAGTTGGAGTGGAAACGGCACTTCTCCGCCTTGACGAAGAGCCGATTGTGGAGGAGGCGCTCCAGCACACGGCAGACATGCTGGATGTGTTCCTCGAGGGTCCTGGAAAAGATGAGAATGTCGTCCAGGTACACCACCACGAACACCTCCAGCATGTCACGAAGGACGTCGTTCATGAGTGCCTGGAATACCGCCGGGGCGTTGGTGAGGCCGAACGGCATTACTAGGTACTCGTAGTGGCCCCTGGGGGTCTTGAAGGCGGTCTTCCATTCATCGCCCTCACGGATACGGACAAGATGGTAGGCACTCCGGAGGTCCAGCTTGGTGAAGAACGAGGCCTGGGTCAGTGGCTCGAAGGTGGAGCTCATGAGAGGTAGAGGGTATTTGTTCTTGATGGTGATCTCGTTGAGCTGACGATAGTCGATGCAGGGTCGCAGGTCCCCATCCTTCTTACCAACAAAGAAGAACCCGGCCGCCACCTGGGAGGAGGAAGGCCGAATGAGTCCTGCTTCCAATGACTCAGAGATGTAGAGATCCATCGCCTTCTTCTCCGGGACAGTCAGACTGTAGAGGCGGCTGCCGGGAAGGGGAGCCCCTTGGCGGAGGTCGATGGCGCAGTCATAGGGGCGGTGAGGTGGAAGGGCCTGAGCCCTGGTCTTACTGAAAACCTCCAAGAGGTCGTGGTACTCGGGAGGTATGGACGAGAGGTCCGGAGGCAACTCACCAGCGGGCCTCCGGGGCGGGGGACAGGACGCCGCCTGCAGACACAGGGCGTGACAGGAGGAGCTCCAGCCCCTGATGGTACCGGAGGACCAGGCGATGTGGGGCTCGTGCAGCGCGAGCCAGGGCCTACCCAGGACCACCGGGACAAGGGGGGATTGGGTGATGAGGAACTGGATTCTCTCGACGTGGTTCCCAGCGATGGTCAGCACGACTGGGCCGGTGCATTGAGAGATGTCGGCCAGGCGGTGTTGGTCCAACGAAAAGATCTCCAAGGGCCTCACAAGGTCCTCAAGTGGAATGTTGGCTCGGGTGGCGAACTCGAAGTCGAGGAAATTCTCGTCTGACCCTGAGTCGATGAGGGCCTCCACCGTGGCACGTTGGTCCCCCCAGGCCAGGGTGACGCTCATCAGATGGTCAGGTGGTGCGCGGCGCTGGGAATGGGAAAAACGGCTCACCAGGATCTCCCGGGGTCTCGGTGAGCCTGATCTTTTGGCCGGGTGGGGCAGTCGGCGATTCGGTGTCCCGCACCTCCGCAGTAGAGGCAGAGACCGGACCTGAGCCTTGCCTCACGCTCAGCCTGGCTCAGATGAGAGCGTCCCAGCTGCATGGGTTCCTCCTCGCGAACCGAACGGGGGGGGCCTGCTACCACCAGTAGTGTTGAGGACAGGGCGTCCAGGAGTGACGTCATGCGTCCGGGGAATCCGGGGTCCCTCAGGAGGTAACAGTCGGGTCCTCTCGCGCCTTCTCTCCAGGAGGCGTCCGTCAATACGGATGACGAGGCTAAACAGATCCTCGAGGGAGTCGGGCAACTCCCGGGTAGCGAGCTGGTCCCGGACTGCGTCACTGAGCCCCCTCAAGAAGGTTAGGCGAAGAGCAGGTTCGTTCCATCCACTCTCCACCGCCGCCAGACGAAACTCCAAGACATAGTCCGTCACCCTGCCGCTCCCCTGTCGGAAAGTCCCCAACCGGGCTCCAGGGTCCAGACCTCGGGCTGGATGGTGGAACACTCTGCGGAGCTCCGCCACGAAGTCTGGATAGGAAAACACAAAATCTGCTTCCATTGCCCAGGAGGAAGTGACCCACTGGGCAGCATGGCCTGAAAGCAAGTTCGTCATATAAGCCACTTGGGACCCACGAGCAGAAAAACGGCTTGGTTGATGGCGGAAAACCAACTCACATTGCATGATGAATGTGGCACACTCCTCGGGATTGCCGTCGAACAGCCGTGGGACGGAGAGACGGGGTTCCCGAGGTGCGGGATCTGCTGGGGCTGCGGGGAATGCTCCTGAAGGTTGTGAGAGATGAAAAGCATTAACGGTGTCGCCCAGCGAGTGAAGCTGAGCGAGAATGTCGGACTGTTGTCCCGCCATAGCGGCCATTGACCCCTGCATAGGCAGGACCTGATCCCTGAGATTCTGCACCGCAGCCGCAGCCCGCTCTAATTGGAGACTGTGATCCCTGGTCAACTCGACTTGATTAGCAAGTGCGGTTCTGACCCTCTCTGTGTCGGCTGGGGTCGTCATTTTGGTTGGATCGTAATGTTATGGTTTGACACCGACCCCAAACGCACGACACAAGAGAGTAGGAATTCAGAGTTGCCAAAAACAAGGGCTTGTTTATTGAGACTAATTAATGAGCACAGAATAGTCAAGTCAAACAAGACAGGTACACAAGCAAGGGGGAAAATGTTCTGCTGCTCTGCAGCTTCTCCCGTGGTGGTAGTAGGGGGTAGCAGATGCTGACGTCTGAGCCGCTCTGCAGACTTCTCTCGGCAGAATCTCCGAAGTGTTGCGGGACCGAGAGAGAGAGAGAGGGAGCGAGTCAACAAGGGTGCAGGTGGAACGAGCAGGAGAACAGGAGAGGTGACTTGTACCCAAATACAAAAGTTATCCAAGTGAACTAATCTTCGTGTAAATACACACAGTGAGCAAAGTTCCAAAACACAATCCCAAGTGAATCTCTTCGTGTAAATACACACAGTGAGCACTGTTCCAAAACACAATCCCAAGTGAATATCTTCGGTGCAAAAATAGACACTGAGAGTGAAGTCCAAAAAACAATCCAATGTGAATAATATCTTCGGTGTGAACAACACACAGTGGGAGATGTAAAGTCCCAAAAATATTATCCCAGTGAGAACAACAAAAAGGCGATCGCTGGGTGAGTGACTGTCTGATAAAAAGGTGGTAATCTTCAGTGTTATAGAAACACACGAAAATGGAATTTGATCAAGACAGTCAGTAAAAAACTCACCCAGACGTAGTGCGTAATGAGTGCTGGAACAGCAGCGGAGCGAGCGCGTCGCCACGGGGAAAAGGTGTCCAAGAGGAAGGCTTCTTGGAATATCCTGGAGGTAAAGCACAGAGAGCAAACAGCAGCAGCAGCAGGAACGGAGAATGCAAACAGAGAAATATCAAAACGATCCAACAAAACTAGAGTGGAGAAACGGGGTATAAATAATACGGGATTGATTGATTGACAAGCAGTGACAGCTGGGGAATGTGATTGAAAAGCGTGCGGACGGGAGAGAACCAATCAACGACGTCTCTGACGACGTCACTGGGAAGAAGCGTGTGAATGGGGGAATTGAATGATTAACAGAAACAAATGAAAACAGAGCGAGGTGGTTTAAAGGAACAGAACGAGTGAGTGAGCAAGGACAGAAACCTCACAGAGTGACAGTATACCTGATCTTCTCCAGTTTAATATGATACATGACCTCTCTCATCCAGTGGCCGTACACCGGTGGACCTGGGTCTTTCCATTTGAACAGTATTAGCCTTCTGGCCAATAGTGAACAGAAGGCCAGCATTCTAGATTCCCACCATCTGAAGTGGATGTCCGTTGGGGCCACTCCGAATATTGCAATATATGGAGATGGCTCTACTACCTTTCCAAATATCTTAGAGAAGGTGTCAAAGATGGCCTGCCAATAGGTGTGCAACTTTGGGCACATCCAGAACATGTGGAGCAGAGTGGCCGGAGCCTGTCTGCATATATATGTCGGGATATATTTTAGAGAGTGTGTCTTTAGACCAATGCAGTCGGTGTACAATTTTAAACTGGATAACAGCATGTTTAAGGCATATGGAGGCCGAGAAAATCCCCTTGATATCAGTGTTCTGCCTCAGAGCCAGCGCAAGGGGCTCCATTGCAATCACAAAAAGGAGTGGAGATAAGGGACATCCCTGTCTCGTACCCCTATGGAGTTCAAAGTAGGTGGATATATTGTTGTTGGTACGAACGGCAGCCATCGAAGTTGTATATAGAATCTTAATCCATTCTATGAGCTTAGGGCCAAATCCAAACCTCTCCAGTGCGTGAAAAAGATAGCCCCACTCCACCCGGTCGAACGCTTTTTCAGCATCAAGGGAGAGGACCACTTCAGGTGTTCCGGGTAGAGTGAGATAATGGAGGGGAGAATCCCCTCCAGGCGGCGAGCCAGTACTTTAGCGAGGACCTTGACATCGGCATTAAGGAGGGATATTGGACGGAACGAGCCGCATTCAAGTGGATTCTTGTCTTTCTTAAGGATTAAGGAGATAACTGCTTGGCGCATGGTTGGAGGAAGAGAATTTGTTGAGAATGATTAATCGAATACGGATAGCAGCAGCGGGGATAGCTGGGCTGAGAATCTTTTGTAAAAGTCTGTAGGGTAGCCGTCTGGCCCCGGGGACTTGCCACTTTGCATAGATCTAATTGCTGATGCAATCTCCGCGACCGTAAGGTCCTCCTCCAGATCTGCGGCCATCTCTGGGTCGACTGTCGGCACATGAAGGGTCCTATAAAAATCATCCAGCGTGGAGGGGCCCACTTGTGAAGAAAGTTTGAAAGCATTTATTAATTTCAAGGTTGTCAGTGGCTTTTGAGCCCCGCTCGTCATTGATAGTGGGAATGGTCTGGTTGGCGGTTCTTTGTCGCAACTGATGGGCAAGTATCCGTCCGGCCTTTTCCCCGTGTTCATAGTACCCATGTCGTGATTTAGTGATGAGGTATTCAGCCTGTCGTGTTGACAGGAGATCAAACTCAGTTCGTAGTGCCATAAGTTTTTTCAACGTGTCAGCTGATGGCGAGAGGCTATGTAATCTATCTAGCTCCAGAATCTCGTTTGTCAGTTGTTTAAGGCGTGCCGTGTTTATCTTTCTTTGGTTGGCGCAATATGAAATCACCTGCCCCCTTAAGTACGCCTTCAGTGACTCCCATATGGTTAAAGAAGACATTCCAGGGGTCTGATTAATGTCGAAAAATAGTGTAATTTCTGAGGTGAAGTTTGTGAAGGCTTCCTCTGACAGGAGCAGCGGGTTGAGTCTCCACTGGCGGTGGCCGAGCTGTGTATTGGGGATACTCATTCTCATAACCAAGGGACCATGGTCCGAAATAACTATCGCTCCATAGTCACATTTGGTTACGAGGGAGAGGAGCCTTTTATCCAAGAGAACGTTTTCTATGCGCGAAAAGGTGTTATGGACCGGGGAGAAGAAGGAATATCCTCTGGATGTAGGATTACAAAACCGCCATAAGTCAGCTACCCCATACAATTTAAGAAAGAGCTGGATTGCACGGGCTGATTTAGACAGGGCGAGCAGGGCGAGCTACGGTCCAGCACCGGGGAGAGTGCGCAATTCATGTCGCTGCCTAGGATGAGATGGTGCGAGGTCATATCTGGTAGGCGAGAAAAAAGGCTGGTGAAGAACGAAGGATTGTCCCAGTTTGGCGCGTAGATATTAGCTAGAATGAATTAATGGAGCTTCCCCACCACTATAATATAGCGCCCTGCGGAGTCAGCCTCTACACTTGACATAGTAAATGGTGTGTTTTTATCAATTAATATGGCTGCTCCTCTGGCCCTTGAGTGGAAGTTGGAGTGATACATCTGTCCCCCCCCCCCCCCCCTTGTCGGGCATGGTCCGATGTTCTTAAGTGTGTCTCCTGTAGAAATGCTATATCCACATTGAGTTGTTTTAAATGTGTAAGTACCTTCTTACGTTTTACTGGGTGGTTGAGTGATTTAACATTCCAACTCACAAAATTGACAGAGCACCCGTCCAACCCTACGGCATCACCTGTGTTGATCATAGTAGACGAGAGAGGCCATGCATCTGGAACCTAGAGAGAGCTCAGCACAACTGCAGGTGAAAAGCAAAACAGACGTCTGATGGATTAAGCATGTTGAATGTACAAGTCTGGTAACCCCCCCCGTGACACCTATAAAAAACAAGGTGCCCAAAATACCCTTCAGAAACGAATCCACACATAAAGTGCTTGTGTTGGAGGTTCTCTATAGAGCCATCCGCTCAGGCCCTCGTCGAGCCCCTTAGGTAAAAAATAAATAAAAATAAAAATAAAAAACAATAAAAAAAGTAAAGGTAAAAGTTTTAACTCAGATCTTGGTACTATATGAAATCTTCAGCTGCCCAGTGAGATATACCCAACCAGGTAAGGTAATATAGGTGGCAACGTTAAACGGTAAGCATAGCAGTAATATATTAACATTAACAACATCACATTAAGCAGGCCCCGGAGTAAGGCCGAACACCATACTCCCAAACAAGGGCAACCAACGTTAAACACAGAAATGGGTGCCTGGTTGGGTGATCTAGAACAAATTGGAAGAGCCGTGGCAGTGTGGGTGTGTGTGTGTGTGTGATCGTGCATGTGTCCATGTGTCTATAAATGGGTGTATGCCCTTCAGTGTTCGTGCAGTTGCGTGCACGTGAACCTATGTGTGAGTGTGCGTGGATGTATCGGACACAGCCGGGGTGTAAGAGTATGAGTGTGTAGGTGTGAGTGTATGGGTCTATGCCTATGTGTTTGTGTAGTGTGTAAACGTGTATGTGTGTCTATATGTGTGTCTGTGCATGTGCGTAATATGCGCCTACGTGTGTGCGTTATGTCTAGATAGTGTATCCATTAGGAGTGCGAGCGTGTGCGTCAGCATAGGTGTGAGCGTGTGTGTACATGTTTATATGTCTGTATGTGTATACACATATTGTCCTATTGGAGCCAAAATTATACACTGTTCATATCACCTGTACATCATGAGTGGCTGTTAGTATAGGATCAGAGATCTGCTGGATGTTGAGTGAATTGTATAGCTTAATAATAACCAGTGGTAAACTCTCGAAGCTGGGTGGGTGAGTTACTTAGCTTGATATATGGTATCCAGTGGTGCCCACTTAATGCTAGGCAGGTGATGCCACACATAGATTATCACACAGTAGACACTACAGTAGCCTCTATACATAGTGCCCTGTTGAAGTTAAAATGATACATTGTTCACATCACCTGCATATCACAAGCAGCACGCACACACCGATACATCTCTCCTTTCTATGTGGTCTGTTGATATAGGATCAAATCTCCGTGCTCGTGCGTCAATGTATAATTATGTGTGTGTGCTAGGGAGTGTGCGTGTGAGTTGCTACATCATGGCACTGACAAAAGAAAAAAAAAGAGAAAAAGGACATGGCCAGCTTGTGACTCCTAGAGAGAGAGATGGGCGCCTGGGTAGAAATTAGTTATTAGCTTCGTTGTGGGGATAATTTCTGGCTGGCATCTCTCTCTCTATAAGCCTTTCATTTTGAATTCTACTTGGGTAGGGTCAGGAATTCGCTGGGGATTGATGAGTTACTTAGCTTGATATACGGTATCCAGTGGTGCCTTCTCAATGCTAGGCAGGTGATGCTACACATCGATTATCACACAGTAGACATTACAGTAGCCTCTATACACATATTGTCCTGTTGGAGTTAAAATGATACATTGTTCACATCACCTGCATATTATAAGTAGCACGTACACACCGATACATTTCTTCTTTCTATGTGGTCTGTTGATATAGGATCAGAGATTTGCTGGATGTTGAGTGTGTTATCTAGCTTAATAATAACCAGTGGTAAATTCTTGAGACCGAGTAGGTGGATCATTACACTAGATTGTTAATTAGCAGATTTTACAGTGACCTTTTAGCAAGTAGTAGCCCATTGAGGACAAGATAGCACATCATTCACAATATCTGTATGGTACAGATATAACATATAAATATCAGAGTATCTCCCCTTTCTGATCGAAAAAGTTTATAGTGGTGTGCAGAGCAAACAGTATCTCGAGAATCCTTAATCTTTTCTTTTTCAAGAATGCTAGCATTGTGTGTACCAAAGGACCCGACCTCTCCCGTTGCTGCATGCACAATGTTCTTTCTGACGTAGCCCATCGCTTCACTTGCATCGATGAACTCTTTATCTTCTCCCTTGTACGTGATGTGAAATCGGGCTGGAAAGAGAATGCCGTACCGGGTGGCGTGTAGTCTTTTACCAACACACTTGCAGTTCCGCGTTCGGGTTCTGCGATCTGATTGGCCACTGACGTTTCTCTCTGCGCCAATCGCCACGTAGCTGCCGCCTCGCAGGTTCTCATTCAACTACTGTCCAAGTTGCTGTATAACAGCAGCGTGATCAAGAAAATATATGAAAGTTATTACTTCAACCCTAAATCCGTGGATCTTTAAAAACGAAACACAAGTCAGTTGTAATGTGCAGTCTCCCCACCGTATGTATATATTCTCTCCCCACCATATGTATATTTCTCTCCCACCCACCCACCCCCTCCTAATGTACAGTCCCCTCCCCATCATATGTATATACTCTGTCAGGACCTATGGGTAACAGTACTGTATATTTGCATATCGTATATGTCACAAATGTAACAGTACTAAATACCTGTATGTCATTTATGTCCCTATGCCATAAATGTCATGTATGTTGTGTATGTCATAAATGTCACTATGAATTGAAAATGGGGGACCCTGATGTAAACAAGACGAAAGTCTTTCTCTGGTCTGCATCCCCCTAACACTTTCAGTGCCCACGACGTGATATGACGGTTTATCAGCCCCCCCCCCCCTGAATGCCCACGACGCTAATTATCGTTTTTATTTTTTTATTAGCGATCTGAATTCATATTTCATCAACCGAGTCTCCCGTTGGTACACCAGCCCCATTAGCAGCTCAGAATGGAAAAAAGCGCCCCCTATCGTCTATCACTGAAAACTGCACGTCAGTCGCTTAGGGGCCTTTCTCACTCACCATTCGAGGTCGAATCAGCGGCGGGTCGAACCAGAAAAGGGTGTGTCCGTCTGAGTGAGAACACTCCCCCCCGTCCCCGTCCCCCGCTGATTCGTCCCCGGGGGCGCTGAACCTGGACCGATGAAATAGGTGGTCTCGGGTGCGGGCCAGTGGGAGCGGGGGGCGTGACACACACAACGTCGTTACTGTAATGCTTTCATGCTTGCTTGAATTTTGGGCAGATAAAACCACACAGCAACAACTGGACAATACCCACAAAAACAATATTTATGGGCAATTTGAGAGCGCAGACCTCAACCAAAAACAAGCATGTGGAGCCTCACAGCTCAGTGGATGAAAACATGAAGCCACGTTACAACGCACAGCACTTCCCTGGCTCGCATTAGGCCTGGCAATTTTGTTTGCCATTGCTATGTCTATACATTGGTTTCTTGTTCGAATGCATTTATTTCTATTAGACCAGTGGTGCCCAACCAGTCGGCCGTGGTCGACCAGTAGATCAATGACATGCAATATAATTGCCACGAGCGATGGGATAATGGGGAGCATGTCTATGTCCCGGATAATGTTAGCTGCTGAACAGGCTAAGTTAACTAGCGTTAGCCGTTAGCTTAGCATTTGCCATTGCTATGTCTACTATACTTCTTGTTCGAATAAATTTATTTCTATAGACCAGTGGTGTCTCTAATGTTATCTAGCTACTGATAGCTCCCGATATCATCAGTTTGGTGCTGGCTGGCTAACTAACGTGAGCTAACGTTAGCTGCTAGCCACAATGCTATACTGTTATACTGGCATATTCCATTCACGTTAGCATGTAAGCTAACAAAATCGGCGCCGATGAGACTAAACTCCGCTTTTGGTGTTCAATTGTGTTGATGTTAGTTTTGTTTCATCAACAAACGAGAGGCAGAACACACAGTGAATGTATCCGTTTTGTTTATTGCACGTTCTTTTCTGAAAAATAAGTGCTACAGTGGCTATACTAGACTAGTATTAACACTCTTCCTGTTTACATTTTCGAGTGTGACATCATTGCCTACGGCAAGCGTACACGCTCAAAACGCAAACCGTAAACAGAACCCGGAGCGAACCAAGACTGAAGTGTGTACACAAACTAGAGGGGGGAGAGGGAGGGGGGAAGTTCGCACCCAACCCGGAATGAGGACGGTACGGACCGGAACGGACCGGAATGGTGAGTGAGAAAGCACCCTTAGACTGACCTGGGATCAGTGATATGTAGAGGCGGGGCCAGCTGGCTCCCTGAGCTGGCAAGCCGTCTGATCAACATGGAAGTGATCGCGGGACGGGAATCAGCCTGGAATATATATTCACAGTAGCCAATCGATAGTAGACAGTAGTGATTGATTTTTGGAATGGCGATCAGGAATTGGAATGATCTCTTTGGAGAACATCTGATCTGAGGTAAGGAATCTATTTGACCAGTCTTGGGATAATCAGAGTTGTATTCGCTGAGATATCAACATGTCCCCCATGTGTGTGTGTGTGTGTGTGTGTGTGTGTGTGTGATGTTGAGGAAATGAGGTAATCGATTTTCAGCCCGCGGCCCCAGTGTGCATACGTACACATATACTATCGATAATCTAGTGTTTATTTGAAAACGAGTCATAAATAGGCCGAAAAATTACAAAGTTTTTGTGTATTCTAGAATATTCCAGTACAGGGCGTTTATCATGGAATCTTTTTATTTTCTTTGAAAACGAGGGCGTTTCAAAATGCTATAAAACGAAAATGAACCGATAAAAAAACAATACCTCTCATCGGTAAAATAACAATTTGTGATGTTGAACAACCAATGAACATAAATTGTGAGCCATGACGTAAGGGTCCCTGTTGCGTGTAGTCTTTTACCAGCAAGATACTAGTCTATTTTGAACTGCTGCTGCCAAAGCTTGTCTAGCCTGGCGACTGAGATCCGATTTGCAGTCACTGCTGTCCGCTTGCTCTTCTAGCTTGTGTCACTTCCGCCTTTGAGGGGTCCATTAACTGTCCAGCCTAGGATCGTTCTGACGGCATATGGTCCTTTGTGCACGCTGCTCACCACTTGGAGTGGCTCCATTGCCTTCGGGACGTTTGCTCCTATGAGCAATCCAACCTGAGCTTGGATAGTGGGAAGCTTCACCTCCTTTAGGTGAGGCCATCGGCTGACATCCTCTTGCCGGGGAATGTTCTCCTTGGAGATGGGAATGGTTTTCTGAGAAAACACCTCTGGAAGCTTGATGAATTGTTTTCCATCCAGGCTGATTATTTCCAGTCCATTCACAATATTTGTGTCCACAACAGATTCTGAGCCCATTGTTCGCAGCAAGATGCTTGCTTTGCGTCCATCCATGTTCAGTTGTGAGATCAGCGACTCTGCAGCAAAAGTAGCTGAGCTACCCAGGTCCAGAAACACGTACGTTGTTACTTCCTTGGTTCCCTTCTGTGCCTTGACGCGCACTGGAATAATTGAGAGAGCGCAATCTTCCTTTCCGGCCCCAGTGACACCAAAGGCCTCCATCATTTGTACAAGAGCACTTGCCACTTCTTGTTCCGTTGACTTCGCCTCCTCTTGAGAGTCTTTAGAGCGATCTTTAAAGTCGTAGTGAAGCAGCATGGGGTGTTATCGAGAGCATTCTTGACACTGCACTTTGTCTGTGCAGCTGTTACTCATGTGACCATGTTTCAAACACGCGAAACATAGACCTTTGCCTTTTAGAAAGTCAATCTTCTCTTTGTGTGGTTTGCTCTTGAGTTTTCTACAAACCATAAGGGTGTGCTGCTCTCCGTTGCAATAGCCACAGGGCTTGCTGTTTACGTCCACTGCAGCGGTTGGTGTCTTTGGTGTTGCATGTTCGTCGCTCTCCTTCATGCCTTTAGTCATTTCATCCCCACTGCATCCCCTTAACACTTTGCCGCCCAACCACGAGTTAACTCGGGTTTCGGTGCCATGCGTTGAGGACCAGAGCCAAGTTGTTATTGTTTTATTCCATATTAATCACGGTATCAACATCCCCCATCGACTCTGCAGATCTACCAGCATCTGTGATTTCGGCAACATGCAATACCGGCCAGATCCTCTTAGGGGCGCCACCGCTCCACTGCAGTATCATTGGCGGCGAATGGGAAAAAAATTATTTTACTGTCTATGGGCGTTTCATATGAGCCTGTTCCCAAACGAAGGGCCCGCACCGTTGTTCACGTTTCGATTAGCAGATTTCAGCCTGGAATAATGGGATTTATGATCGCCCAATGGACATATCGATCTACCAGATGACGATTGATAAGGGCGAAATGCTGCCGGCTATCACATGGGCTGACGGTAAGACATTATTAACCTAAATTATAGCCGGATTGGAGCTTGTTGTAAAACGCAAGCAATAGATCAGTGAATGTGGCTACTTGCACGGACACTCTATTGCTAATCAATAATACCATCCCCCGCCGCCCCCATTTCATCCATAGATGCTCTGGAATAGTCCGGATGATAAGCATTTTGTTTTATTTCATTCGAATATATACAACAGAAATGCCGTTCGATATAACGTTAGTAGCCTTTAGCCTCATATCTAGCTTCCCAGAAAATATATGAGAAGAAAAGTGCGATAAACCTTATATTCACAACGCTATAAAATGACAACCAACCGATGGATATTTTTTTCTTTAAGCCATTATGAAGGCACGGTTTATGCACTCAAGTGACAATGACAATGGACAGATAGCAATACTAGAAAGTATAGATATAGCTGTACAAAGAAACATCGGTTTGTTTACAAAGCTTTGTCCTCCAGCCACATATTAGACGGCGCCGGCCGGTCCTCAATGTGTTAACAATTGTGTGTATTGAGCCGTACTGTATTGTACCCATTCTGCAATCTGTTAAATAAAGTTTTCATTCATTCATTCATTCATTCACAATGCTGACGTTTGCATCATCTTCTTTTAATGTCACTATTTATTTCATCATGTTATTTGACAGTAAGAACCTTCCGTTCAAGATGCATAAAAGAAATATTTTTTTCATCAATACGTTCCCGTTTTATACCGTGGTGAATATGAGTGTTATATCGGAATGATCTGGGATAATTCCTGCAAAGCTATTTATAAGGCTCTAA